>NC_056728.1:48483977-48783977 GCF_019279795.1 Protopterus annectens
CTCCCGAAGGTGGCACAGGGCCCACGGAGGAGGAAGTCCCAGGCTGGGTCCCAGATGTGCTGGTGCCCTGTGCCATGACCAGCTGAGGTGGGACAGGTGGGTCTGCTGGGACTGGCTTTCCCATATGAGCTGTGTTGTCGCAGGTTTATGGCAGATATGGGTTAGTAACAGTCAACAGCATTCAGGATTAGTTATAACAGCATGCATAGGTATTCCCATTAACCCGACACACCAGATTTAACACAGTTGCAGAGCAAGCAGAACACGTACATATATGGAACAACAGTGGCCATTACAGGAGCATGCGAGTTTCATTGATGGCAAGCCACAAATATGGGTGCATTTTAACATGGCACATGCATAGAAACAAATGTGAATATTTATTAACCATTAGGACATATGTCTCAAAAAAGTTTGGGGTGTACACATACCAGTTGAGGAGTGTCATTGCGTTATTATGCACATATGGTAGGGGTGAGAGAGAGGGTTCATTTAACAAATAATATATCCTTGTAGTTTTCACAACATTCTTAGTCAATGCAGTGATCTTTCAGTTAAATGTATTATTACAATACACAATGGCCTTATATTGTACACTGGTATGTTTATAGATTATTATATACGTGACCTGTGTCTTAAATACAGAAGTGACAGGCTGCAGGTGTTAATGCAACATATGTTGGGAATTGCTGTCATACACTTTGGATGAGGTGCTAGAATGACAGGTTTGTTTTCATATACATTCTCTGACTATGTACACGTTTGATTATCAGTTATATGTGATTGACAGCTGCCTACAATTCTTGGAACATCACACTGGCTTTTCAGGGGAACAGGGTACCAAGCTGGTGATAAGGGCCATTTATCTGGACATGCTGGAGAGATTGGAACAGTTGTGGGATATGAATATGCAATTTGAACATTCTAGCAAATTCTGTACTGTTGGGTGTAAGTATGCATACAGCTTTCTATCTGAACATTGTATCAAAATCTGTACAGTTGTGGGTATGATTATGCATACAACTTAGTAGCACTCCCAGGATTCAAACCCCTGCTATGTGTGACAAAATATTATTGCTAACATCACAGTACACTGTGCTATCAGGGAATTGATGTAAAGCTTTTGACTGTTTATTATCTAAGTCTCCCTAACTTGTAGAATATAACTGACCTCTTGGCACTTCCAACATTGTTATGCAGGACTTCATGCCCATTTTATCTGCATATCACGGTGTGGGTGACACTGCTTAAGATACAGCAGCACTATTTATAGCATGGAACAGATCGCCAACATATGAGAGAAGAGTAAACAGAAGCACTCCAGGGGTTATACCTTTATTCACAGACTATTACACATTTATTTATACTGGTACAACACTGTCTAAGGCTCTTATATTTATTTGCTATGACAGTACATGCCGACTGATTATTAACCTGCCTCGCGACACATCCTTTGCAGCCTAGCATCATGGGTTCGCTGGTTCGCAGCCTGCTCATCTGCAGCTGTCAGAGAAATGCAGTGATATTTAGCCATACCTATCCATAATATACACAAGCTAGACAATTATATACGACTTGGTAGAATGAGTACTTACTCAGCATTGGGCGTCTGCCGAGACTCCTGGATCCACTGTTCCAGGACATCCCCCCTCCGCCGCTTCAGGTCAATATGATGGTGCCTGACCTGCTCACCAGTCCGGGGGATACCTGTAGCACTGGTGAGCTCACAGGCGATACTGTCCCAGGCCTCCGTTTTATACTGCGAGCCCTGGTACTGGCTCTGCAGTAGTCTCTGATCATGGTGTTTTACCAGGAGCCATACCATGATTTTTGACTCCTGGATGCTCCAGCGCTGCATTCTAGATCAGGTGCCTTCACCTGCACCAGCTGTTCTGCCTGCAGTAGGAAGCTACAACCAGTTATAAGAAGTATTCCTGCCTGTGGGGTTTAAATACAGCCATTTTCCTGCACTTTCCCATGATTGGCTGGTTTTGAAAAGGCTAAGCTATGGGCACACCTGTTTACATAAGGTTGGCACTGCTTAAAGTGGTATACCACTAGGCAGATTGAATTGGCTCCGCTACACATTGCTTACACTTACTAACTTGAGCTGTGCTGCAGTTAGCATTGCTTAATAGTTAATTAGCATTATATTTGCCATTTGGCAATGATTTATTCTTCATTACAGGTTATATATGTGTCTGGTATCCGTAATTTATGTGTACACACACTGTGTGGGGACCTGGGGACTTCTACACTTTATTACAATCACTCCTCAGATCTATGCTTACTGCAGTACTCCAGTTCACATATTTATGTTATGTAGAAGGTTATGCCACTTCACACTGTACATAGATTCAGTTCACATGTTTGGTTTGGTTTTCCTGTGGTGAGGATTAGTTTACTGATACCTCATTTATTTATGTTGCTCTGATGGCTTAGTGGTTGACGACTGTGACTATAGTGTACAGGGTCCTGAGTTTGAGCCTTGCAGAGGCAGTTTATTTTGTTGCTGGGCAGAACATGGGCCATTGGATACAGAGTGATTAAGGCAATTTAAAGCAGTTTTGAGTGGGTTTTCGTGATGGTAAGCACTGCTAACCTCCGGTTACATTTTCTTCCACTCAGCTTCTACTTTGCTTAATCTGTGTAGGCAATGTTTACCTTCACGCAAACGCACTTCAACACACTTACTACTGCTTATTTTTTCTTAAACCTGCTTACTAGTGCCTTATTCATTATGACATTGACACTTTACATGTGCATTTAATGCAGTACTCCAGTTCACATTTAAATGTTATTATGTAGGTTATACGGCAAAAAAATGTAAAAATATGTTCATATACAGATTTCACATGGAAAATAATATGTGCTGCAGTGGGACTCAAACTGGGAATGCCTGTTTGTTAGGCAGATACTCTAACCACTACACTATTGCTGTGCTGCTTCATTTGCATATATATTCCTTGTTATCCTCTTCAGCCTTTTCAGCTGCTTTAACTGTAGCTAAGCGATGGGCAAACCTGCGCACCCATGGTTAGCTGTACTCGGGGTTTTAAAAAAAATAAATAAGAGGGTTTCTTCATTTTATTTGAGTGTACTGTTGCTGTTGAACACATGGGGACTGTTGGTGGGGATATGCGAACACTTATGAGCAGTCTCGCTCATTTATTTACACATTCTTCTGTTCTACTTTGCAGGGGTGTGGTTATTCTGAGAGCTCTGCTCTCAGACACGTCCCCTGCAAAGTGTGGCATTAGGAGTTCAGGCAGCGCCTTTATTAATATGCATGGCATGCTGCCGTCCTCCACTTAATCTGCCGCTTCCGTGCAGGACTAGATTAGTCCTGTACGGAAGTTTAGTCAATCCAGGGGAATGTCTTACTGATTGTAAGTTAAATGCAAATACTGACTGCGGAGCTTTTCTCTTTGGGTCTCCGCTGAAAATGAGTTAATCGCTCAGCTGGACTAACCTGATTAACAAATGTAAAATAAGTAAATAAAAATAAAATTTTCTTTTAACTAAAATTGCGACAAGATCCTGTCTGATCCAATCCAGTTCTTCAGCCTTATAATAGAAAGCAATTCTTCAAAATTAGGTTTAAACTTAATACCATATTTAAGAGAAAAAAAACTAGGCATTATGGAGAGACACTATACTTTTATCTGCTGTGTTGCTTATATTTAAATGAGTGGTTTTGTCCCTTGCGAGGGCTTCTTCAGAGCTAAATTCTTATTCAAGTGACACATACTTTATTCAGGTTTCAGTCCAGAAAATCAGTTTTGAAATTATCATCTCAGTAATCCAGTACCTGTGAGAGAAGAATATGGTGAAATCTTGAGCCCTGTTTAGCATGGGGAGCTTCATTGGTCAAGCAAGGGTTTGTGATAATACGTTAGGCAGGTGCTTGAGTGAGCTAATAACTGGGCATACTTAATTAGGATATTGATTGTGGATGCATTGGTATGTGTTTTTCTTTTTTAAAATGTTAAAAAATAACTTTTGTCAAGTATTCTATATTAGGAAGACCAACAGTGCCCTTAAGAAACTCACTGCAAGACACCCCTCTGATATTAGAATCAGGGGCATGTCCAGGCCAAACACAAACATGCCATCAGCCTTAGTGAGCATACAAAAGTTCACCTTCCACATAATTAAATGCATCCAAATCAACCCCCTCAAAGATAATATGGATGCCAAACTAGAAAAAAAAGAACTCAAATGGATTATCCACCTCACAACCTGCAGCCTGCTACAACTCAACACTGCTTGCTCAATGCAAATTGTACTTATGCTGAGAAAATTGGACCACAAATACTTCTATTAGTTTTGAACAGACTTGGTTTGGTTTACTGTTTTTGTTTCTTAGGACATATTTTCCATTCTTTGTATCTCTGACTCTATATAACTCTTTCCCCTCCCCATCATGTTGGATATGATGAAGCCTATCTGAGTAAAACACAACATTGTACTTCCGTTGTTTTACAAGATTTAGCATTTTTCAGGTTAAAAGTTCATATTGGTAGTTGTTCTTTTAAAAATTATGTTTGTATCATTATGGTCTGCAGTTCCTAATCAGCTCTGTAAACAGCAGGCCCACAGTTTCTTTATTATTCACAATTCCTACACATAATATTCTACCCTGTGTAGAAAAGAGTTATTTTAACATTTCTTTAAAGCATTATGGATATGTACCAAATGCTGGGATTTCTTCTGTCCAGCCGCAGTTCGACATTCAAGCACCTGTCTACCAATCATATGTAACTTTTTTCTACAAATCTCAAAACCATGACAAGAAGCAATATGACAGTTAAAGGGACAGTCTGTCTCTGTAGTGACTACAGATTTCATACCTTATCTAAACACCAACCTTATTAATCTTCCTGCTTACTAGTTACTCCAACATAATTTTAAAATTAATGCTACGCTACGTATCGCTTTCGCTGTAAATCTAGTCTACAGCACTGTCCAGATATTACTATGTGTTCCCATTACTATACCCTTATTTTATTTTTGCCTGTTTATGTTCTGTCAGCTTCTTTCTCCTATTAACTTACACCAGCTTAAAGCATCGCCAGCTTACAACTTTCAGTTCTTGCTTAGTGTAGTTTTTACTATTAGTTCACATTTCAATTTGTATTTTAAACTTCCCTTTTTATGTTGCTGCTGCTTTACATTAGCCCATTATGTTTGTCAGTGTTTTTTTTGCATAATTCAGCTATGTTCACCTTTTCTAAGAAAACAATTTCAGTGTAAGAGTACAGTTTTTGCAAAATATATTCATTAGGTTATGCATTTTTTTCTGCATTAGTATTGTAATTCTCTTTATGCACTGTACTCATGTCTAGCAATGGACCCCTATTGTAACAATAAATTCCTTAGATTTGTTAAATTTGTTTTTCTTGCTCTACATGCAGTTTTCTTTTTTTTTTTCATTTTTCTATTACTTTTGTTTTTTTCTGTTAAATTTGTAAGTTTCTTTTTTGTTACACATTTTGTTTTTAGAATGTTGTTTTTCTTCTGTTTCTCCCAGGTCCTCTCTAAAATTGGGCTCTGCTTAATAGGGTCAACCCAGTCAACAAAATGTAATAAACAAATGTAACTTTTTCATATAGACTTAAATATAACCATTACTTTAGAAATGATGTATCCTCTTTTCCTACGTCTGCAATGCGATAGTTCTCAGTTGTTTCGTAGTTATTGTAGAAGATTAAGGCTATCAGGTGCTAACAAGCCTATTCTGTACTCCAGCATTGAGTTCCTTATTCTGTGTTTGTATACTGTGTGATTGTAAGCAAGTCACTTAACCACAGTGTTTCCTGTCACCCCTGAAAATAGGTTTGCGCTATGTGGGTTTTTCTAGTTAACAAATGAGTAAGAAAATCATTTATCTGACAACATAAGGTTTCTAATGCTTTATCGTCCACCAGTCCACTTTTACATATTTGTCTTTTATTACATCATTTGTAAAGAGAGCTGTAGATTGTGGTAACATAGTACTAGTTTTATTGTCTACTTATGCCTGCATGCTTTTTCCCAAAAACCTTTATTATTCATAGGAATTATTCTACCATTCTCTACAAAATAAAGCCTGACATGAAAAGCATCTCAACTGGCAGTAGAATTTGCAACATTCACAAACTGTACATTTAAAACAAAACCATCTTGTAACGAAGCCAGTAACATGTTATTTCTTGTCTAGTAATCTCTGCCCAATTTTCTTCACCGAAGAGTTTGAAAATGAGGGGGCTGCTTCCTCTTCTAGTGTTGCTGCTTTTGCACAATTCTTGTTCTTTGGATTTATTTACTTTCTTGATTAGATGGAGATACAGAGAGGGGAGGATAGTATTAAGGAAAATTTAATGGTTGGACAGTGAGCAGACTGTGGGTTGTCATTTTCTCTGCCTGCTTTTATGTAAGCTGTTACAGTAAGCAAAGATGTACGAGAAACTGCCATATAGAAGAGAATACGATCCTTAGTTAGCAGCAAACATGGCTGTGAATACTACAAGTGAAACAAAAGCTCAAATTCCATGGAACCAGCAACATGGCTGGTGGTTTTCTGCACAAAATCAAGGAAACCCAGACTAAGCCTCTGCCACCTTTTATTTTGTGGGCATATCCTGACCTACAGAGATAGACTGAGTTGTACTCTTTCACAAGGGGATATAGGATGAGTCACATTAAACCCAAAAAGCTTAGACCCACCTTGGTCAATATTCCATGTAAACTCATGGAGGAAGTCATAATAGAGCTTACCAAAAATGACACAGAGGATCTGTTCTCTAAATTGCATAAGGAACGCTGACGGTTTCTAAGGGCAGACATTGCCTTTTGGATCTTGTGGCATTCTTTGAAAAGTACAAGTAGTAGCTCTTGATGTAGGGTGAGCAGTGCGTACTCTGATTGTGACCTAGATAAAACATTCAACTCAGTTCCACATATGGGAGTACTTGACAAATTAAAAGGATTAATAGCCAGTCAATATGTAATTCAGAAGGTAAAACCATTAGTTAAGCAAATTAGAATGAGTGACTACCAGTCTTTCCCAGCAGAGGTTACTAGTGGTATCCCACAGAGCCTTTTACAGGGACCTCTTGTTTTTGGACTGCAGTTTAAAACAAAATAGAAAAATGGTTAAAGGTAGCCTTGTGTGTTGATGCAAGCTAGGTAGAGCAAGTGTTCGGTAATGGTGGTGGAGCTTTCTAAGGTGGACTCTAAAAGCTGCACCTGTACATCTTCAGTTACCATTTCCCCTCCCAGCCAAGTGAAATTATAAAACCTTGCACCAGTTCTGTCAGCTGAAATAAAGCATGTCATGTGGAAAAGTTACCTATCCTTTTTTTCTGTGTGCTCTCTTGGTTTTGCTGTAGGTGCAGTTTAGCGTTTTTGCTCTGTAGTTATTGTGGCTGTTGCTAATAACTTCGCATTGTGGTGAAAACCTCTTGCTTCCCTGAGGTTCTTATACATTTGTTTCCATCCCTATGTGGTAGCCAATCTCCTACTACACTACTTAGTGTCCCATATGAATTTTTAAGTGAATAATCTTGGGGTATCTGTTTAATTTGAGTTGTCCTAGTCTTAAGCTGAAAAGCAAATAAAACAAATATTTTTTTTTATTCTAAAAATTCCTTCTTAGGCAGGTGCAGACCTCATGGGTCTACCAAGCAACTGCAGACTGACTCATATAAGTGAGGGGGGTTTGGTCCCCCTCCCACCCCCAATTTCCCAATTCCACCACAGATCCTCATATGTAACCTTACTGTACCACACCATCAAATTGCATTATCTGACCAACTTCTTAAAGCCACACAACTTATTCAAACACTTCTCCTTTGCTCAGGTATTCTGCTAAATTTAGCACTGCACTCGGAGCACAAGCTTAAGTCAGTGCACACATCATCACATCACCTGCTAACCCACCACTGTAGTATTTCCCAACTCAGCCATACTGGGTCCACTTCACTCTAAATGCATACAACAAACACACCAGAAAGTATTGCATAGCTCACATAATGTATCTTCAAGGCTGTACCATTACAGCATTCTCCCAACACTAACACAGTCACATTTAAACTCACATCAGCCAAGTGACCAAACTCATCCTCTCTCTCTCTAGTCATGATATATTCATTAATGCCCACTCTCTCTTCCTCCTAATCTTCATGCATCTGACTTCCCATCATTCATACGCTCTTGCATCTTTCATCTCGCTCATTATTTACCTCATTAACAAAAGCAATCAACTCCCACCTTACCTCACCAGACATAGCTCCCACTTTACTCCCTCTCAAAACTGTAGATGTCCTTAAGATAATATTAACCTTCACAACCCATAACCAACAAACTCAGCCTGAAGCCAAAAAACAAACTAAAATGGCAGATAGTCTATATAGTCTATAACTGCATCTCCCAAAATTTAAAACAGAGTGGTGGCATACACCCTAACTCTGGTCCAAGCTTTGCCTGTCTCTCATCCCATCTTACTTTCCCTGTTGATCCCATCTCTGTCCCATGCAATACTCCACAGACTCCTCTTCTCTACTTATCTGTATTTACATTAGAAGCATCTGTAACAAGCTAACAGAATTCCATGTGTGGCTTGCCTTGCATTCACCTGACACTGTACTAATGACTAGAAAAAAATTAAGTAAAAGACTATGAGATACTCCCAACAGATTATAACATACTCGCAGACAGAAAACATGAGAGCTGCTGGACTGTGGGTGGGCTGTAGAGTGTTTTTACAGAGAACTGCATTACCTCCAATGTGAAGATAGGTGAAGGCTGCCAACTTAGCCAGACAGAATTTTGTAGATAATTCTATCATTTATAAATATTAATATAAGCCACAGGCTTGTTCTCTTATATGGGAAAAAATGGTGTTAAATATGGAACTGCAAAAATGTAACAACAGTGCACTCTGCTGTAACAAAGCTGATAAGTCAATTCTTTGATGTCAAAACTCGGAACCGAGATGTGTAGATAAAGGCATTCTGCCTGTTGTTTTGAGGCCAGAGTTAATGGCTAGTATTTGCATGTATAATTTCTTTTATTGCTCTGGTTCCTGACCAGCTGCAAGATCAGAAGGGCCATTAATCTCTGAGAGTCTGTTAGCGTGGGAACCAGAAAGAAATGATGTAATCTGAAATGAATCAATGGTACTGTGTTATCAATTTAAGGACAGAAAGAATGAGAGCATTTGAACATTTGTCTTGAGAACATCCAACTCACCACTCTGCCTGTGTCTGTATGTAAGTAGGATTTTAGAATTGTGTTTTCTCTTAGTCTAATCTTCCTATTTCCTAACTATATCCAATTTTTTTTTGGTGTTGATGTCAGAACTTTTTTATTGCATTATTTTAAGTATTTCTCTGTGACCTCTGAACTCTTGACTGGCACTGTGTATTAAGAAGTATTGTCTTGTGTTTTTTTTTTATTTATTATTAAATATTTTTAAACCTTTCAACTGTGGCTGTTTTGTGTAGAGATAATTTAAGCTCTAAGAGTACATTGCATGTATATAGTGATACTGTACCAAGTCACTCCAAATAAGTCTTGACTACTTGGTTGCACTTACCATTTGGTTAATAATGTTGCACAGTATAATTGGACACCCTTTCATAAGGGCCTTTGAGTAGCTGATAAATATTAGCTGTGTGGTGGCAGTGTTTTCTACTGTATAGACTGGGTAAAAGGGGCAAAGATGGAGAACCTGTGCCAGCCTTCCCCAGGAGTGTCTGTGTGGTTATATAAACTCTTATTTCAAAGTGTGTGTATATGTCAGCTACTTGGGCAGGGACACAAAGTACTGGTTGGACAGAGAGGGTGCCGGAGGTTTTAGCTTGCCCACTAGGCTGAAATCTGGACCATATAGCTGTGCCATTGGGGAGTCTTATTGGGGACCTGGAGAGAAATGGAGAAACCAGCCGCAGACTGACCGTGGTCTTTGTGTGCTCTTAAGGGAAATTGTACTTTACTGTGTGTGTATTTACTATCCTTTCCCTATATGGACGCCCCTCACTGGTGTTAGTGGTAAGGATTGAGGCTCCTTGATTGCTGGGCCAGTGCACGGGCATCACATATTGTTTGGCAGTGGTGGGATATCCACACCACATATTAATTGGTTGGCAAATACTAATTGGCTTGTAGTGGTGTGGGTAGAGTGAATTCCTCTAGCTTGTGTACAGTTATCACCGAAGGTGTTTTGTATTCTAAATCAGCCACACAGTGAATACTCAGAGTTCAGATCATAATTGTTTTATTTCTTTTGTTCATAGGTAGATACTAGGCTATCTGCCCAAAGGCATTTATAAGCCTAGCTGGAATGTGTTGGCTTTTGCTGCCTCCTTAGATTAGTTATGTGTGCTTCTGTCCAGCAGAGCCATTGAAGTGATCCCTGGGGTAAACTTTCTGTTTCCCATCCACTCGTCAAGGTTTCTCTTGAAGAGGGTTAGTGAGGAGCTCTGCCTAATGTAGATTGGAATCTTGTTCCAGAGCATGGGAAGTCTCTGGGACAGGAATCTATCCCTCCAGCATGTCCTATTTATTGTTGTGGTGAGGTTTAGATCCCTGGAGCGTGTGGCTCGAGGGGATATGGTTTTCTTTAGGTGGAGCATGTCCATCAATTCTGGGTTGGACATGGCCTTGTATGTCAGGCAGAGATCACCTCTGAGTAGGCGGTATGCAACCGAGTACAGCTGGAGTTTCTTCAGTCGAGTTGCATAGGGCATCTGCTTGAGGCCAGTGATCCTCTTGGTGAGGCACTTCTGTGGTCTTTCCAGTTGTTGCAGGTGTCTTGTAAGGTACATCCCAAATGGGGCATTGTACTCTATGATGGGTCTGATGAGTGATGCATAGAGGGGCCCAACGACCTCTTTCGATCTGGATGCAAACCCTTTTGTGATTAGGTGGGCCACACAGAAGGATTTTCTAGCCACTTTGGCAATGTGATTATCAAAGGAGAGGTTACTATCTACTTGGGTCCCCAGATCCCTTATTATGTCTTCTGTATTTAGGGGGCTACCACCTATGTGGTAATTTGTGGGTACTTTGTTTTTTCCAAAGGGAACAACTATGCACTTTTTGGCATTTAGCTTGAGGCCATGCTTTTGACACCAGGTATCCGTCTCAGTGAGACCCTTTTGGAGGATGTCTGTGTCAGCTGGAGAGTCAATTATAGCCCCTAGTTTGCAGTCGTCTGCGGACTTCGTCAGCCATAGCCCTCCTGTGCTTGCCTGTACCTCTGAGAAGTATATGCCGAACAGGAGGGGGTCCTAGGACTGAGCCCTGGGGAACGTCACTTGTTACTGGTTTAGAGTCAGACCTAGCTCCCGCAACTCTTACCATGTGGGTTCTGTCTGTGAGCCAGTTGGCAACCCATCTTGTGACATAGGAGTTTATGTTCAGGCTGGTGAGCTTGTCTATAATACCTGAGTGGGGAATGATGTCAAAGGCCTTTGCAAGGTCTAGGTAGGCTGTGTGGACCACCTTTCCCTCATCTATAGCCTTGGTAACTGTCTTAAAGAAGTCCACCAGGTTTAGGAGGCATGATCTGCCCTTAACAAAGCCAAACTGGGTAGGGTCCAGTGTTTGGAGGTTTCCAATGTCACTGTTAATGAGTTCCATGATGATGTGCTCCATAGCTTTGCAGACCAAGCTAGTCAGGCTTATAGGGCGATAGTTCCTGGGGTCTGTTGTGGGTCCACCTTTGTGGAGATGAATAACTGTTGCTGTGCGCCACTCTGTGGGCATGTAGCCTGCGGAGAGGCTGAGTTTAAACAGTGTGTTTAGGTGAGGGATTAGTTAATCTTTGAGCTCGTGTAGGACGCAGCCTTGGTCACCATCCTGTACTACTGATGCTGTGTTTTTGGCTTTGGAAAGGGCTGTTTTAACCTGACTGTCTGTGATTTCAGGGGCACTACATTCTTCTAGTATAGTTATGGGCCCTTCTGGGGGTGAGGTTTGCACTGACCCTGTCTGCCAGGATGTTGGCTATATCGATTGGTTCAGTGTATTTTGTGCCGTTCTGCACTAACTCCGAGCAGATCTGAGAATTGCCACTTAGATTCTTGACATAGCTAAAGAATGCCTTGTGGTTATCTTTGGAGTCCATGACAATTTTTCTTTTGAAGCTAGTCTTGGATGATTTTATGAGGGAACATAGTTTCTTGCTGATACTGATCAGGGATGTCTTCCCATCTTGGTATTTTACTCTTTTCTGTACTAGTTTCCTCCTTCTATTGTATAGCTTGTTTATGGCAGGGATCCACCAGACTGGTTTCCTTTTCTTGGAGGAGAGAGTCTTGGTTTTGTTTGGAATAGCATGATCCATGCATTCTTGTAGGTGCCCATAGAGTGCATTAGTAAAGGATTTCGTTGCTTGGACAGTGTTATCCTTTAGCATGGGGGCTTTGAAACTTCCCACCTCGGTCTTAAGTAATGTGAAGTTTGCTTTTGAAAAGTTTTTCACAGTGGTTTCTTTGACCAGGGTTGGTGGCGGAATGTGGGTATCCAGAGTGATTAGTTTGTGGTCAGATCTAACCAGCGAGGGGTTGACCTCCAGTGTGGAACATCGGTCGCCCATGTTGGTGATGACCAGGTCCAATATGTTGTCACCTCTGGTGGGGGTGTTGACCAGTTGATCCAGGGCATTTGAGTTTATAAACTCTAGGAAATGTTGGGCAAGGGAGTTTGTACTTGAGTAGTTCTCCCAGTTAATGTTTGCGTAATTGAAATCACCCAATATCAGGGTGTTTGGTAGGATCTTTATGTTTCCTAGTGTTTCCAAGAATGCGGAGTGGGGGTCCTGGGACATGGTGGGTGATCTGTAGCAAGCTGTAATTTGAATAGCAGTTTTGCCCATTGTTAGTTGCACGTGGATGGTCTCTGAAGCATTGTGCTGTGCCACTAACCTGGAGGTGTGGGTATCCTTGATGAATGTGGATATTCCCACGCCTTTTGTATTTCGGTCCGGGTTTTGTGACCGAAAGGTATGGTATGAGTTGTAGCCTGGTAGTGCTGGGGTGCTCTCTGGAGCCTTAAACCCGGTTTCTGTTACTGCATATATATAGATTTTTTTCCATACTGAGGAGTGCCTCGAGTGCGTGCATTTTGAGGTTTAGACTACTGGCATTGAGTAGCATTACCCTCAGTTTTTTGTTACTACTATTTATGGCGGTGGGTTTGTCTTTTGAGCCTTGCCTAAAAAGGCACTATGGGGGTGGCAAGAGCCTTGGCCAGTATTTGAAAGCCTAAGGGTGACAGGTGCAAGCCGTCTCTAGCAAAGCAGCGTGGCTTGTCGAGCATGTCATCTCAGGCTGACATACACTGGATCCCCTTTGAATGTCACCAGAAGCTTAGCCAATTGTTGAAATTGATAATTTTTTTCTCTATATTGTGGTATCATTCTTGGTGAGGGCAGGATGTTACTCAGAGTCAGGGTCATACCTGTTAACTTAGTTAGTCAGGGAGAGCAGGCAGCATGTCAGCAGAGGAGTACGGAAAGCTGACAAGGAGCCAGCTGGCTGAAATGTGCCAGGCTAGGGGACTGGTGCATGGAAACCTAACTAAGGCAAACCTAATTGCAGCCTTGGTCACAGCTGCAGCAGAAAACAGCAGTCAGGAGGACGATGAGACTGGCAATGGAGATGTACCACCCTCAGAGAATGGACAGCTCAACCTTTCTGCAGAGGACTTAAAAATCCATCTGGAGCTAAAGAGACTAGAGTTGGAGGCTAGGCATTTGGAAATAGAAGCAGCTGAGAGACTGAGACGTCTGCAGGCTGAGGAGAATGAGAAACTGCTACACCTGGAAGCTATGGAAAAGGAGAGGCAGGAGCAGCATGAGAAGGAGATGCTTATTTGCCAGAGTCACGTTGGTAATGGGGAAGAGAGTAAATGGACCCCAGAAGCACAAAAGGTCAGTAAATTTCTTCTGCAGTTTAAAGAGGGGGATCATTTTGATGGCTCCATTCATATGTTTGAGAGGGTATGTAAACAGTATGATGTTGACCAAAGGCTCTGGGTACGATTCCTGACCCCCTTACTCCATGGTAAAGCTGTAACTCTGTTGTCTAAAATGTCTGACGTTGACTGTATTAATTATACTGTGGTTAAGAACTGTTTGTTAGAATTGTTTAAGCTAACACCTGAAACGTATAGCAAAAAGTTTCGTGAGCATAGACACAAGGCAGTGGACTTAAAAATCCAGATGGAGCTAAAGAGACTCGGGTTGGAGGCCAGGCGTTTGGAGATGGAAGCCGAAGCAAAGGAGCATCAGAGGAAGCATGAGAGGGAAATGCTGAGTCTTCGCCAGAGTTATGGAGGTAATGGGGAAGGGTGTAACTGAACCCCAGAAGCACAACAGGTCAGTAAATTTCTTTAAAGAGGGGGATAATTTTGATAGTTTCATTCAGATGTTTGAAAGGGTATGCAAACAGTATAGTGTTGATCAAAGGCTCTGGGTACGGTTCCTGACCCCCTTACTCCATGGGAAAGCTGTAACTTGCATATCAAAAATGCCTGAATCTGTCTTTTTTTATTTTTACTGCTGTAAATAAATTTCTGTTAGAATGTTTTAAGCTAGCACCTGAAGAAAACTTTTCGGGAGCATAGGCACAAGGCAGATGAAAATGTATGTGAATATGTTGCTGAACTGAGCACTTATTTTCATAGGTGGGTGAGTGGATGTCAGATCACCACTTTTGAAGGGCTGCCAGACCTTCTGATGAGGGAACAAGCCCTTAGCACTTAGCCTGAGGACATGAGGATCTGGTTAGCTGATAGACAGTGTGCTACTTCAGATGAGTTGGGGAAAAAGGGAGACCTATACCTGGCTAGCAGGGCATCCCTGCACAGGAAAGGGATCCCCAGTACTGCTCATGAGTCTAAAGGGACCCATGGTGGGCAGCACAGACTGCCCCAACAGAATCTGCCAGTAGCAGGGGAAGCCACTAGTCCAGGTACACGTCCAAGACCTAGGGTTAAATGTTTTGAATGCAACCAGTGGGGCCATGTGGCATACAGATGTCCGTGGAGGCAAGGTGGGGAACAAAAGGTGAGAGAGCCAGTAAGTGGGAAAGACAAAATGCCAGTAGTAGGTTGTCTTGAGACAACAGGGGTACCGAACTACCATCCTGCAGATGTTCTGATACGAAAGGATTTGGATGAGGTCGTACCATGTGTTTATGCAGTTACACGCAGTCAGGCTAGGAGACAAGCATGTGGGTCTGGTAGTCTGCGGGAAACCCAGACAGACTGCATACTTGCAGCCAGGACTGGTTTACTTCAGGGAGGGAGCTACTCTGTAGCAATGAGACTGAAGGTGAGCCAGAGCTGCTTGTGGTACTGATGTTCCCCTGGACAGAGTGACTGCAAAGGTAGAGGTGAGTAGTAGTACCCAGGCTGACAGTGAGGCACCACTGGGAGCTGGAAAGGGTTACCAAAAGAGAGTTGAGACAAGCTCAGCTCTCAGACCCTACATTGCACGGTCTGATGCAGGTAGCTAGGGAGGCACCTGATTCTCAAGGGAAGGGGGGATCTGTACACTGGGATAAAGGGTTAATGTATAGAGAGTGGACCCCTGAAGGAGGGCTAGAAGGTGAGAGTGTACAGCAGTTGGTAGTGCCTAGAGTCTACCATCTGTCACTTCTAGCCATAGCCTATGATATTCCCTTTGCAGGTCAAATGGGCATAAAATGTACAAAGAGATGTATTATGCAGAACTTCTATTGGCCTGGAATTTCCAGAGATGTGACAGGGTACTGCAGGACCTGTGAGTAGTGCCAAAAGGTAGGCAAGGCAGGAGACAAGGTGAGAGCTCCTTTGATGCCTTTGCCTGTGATTGAGGAGCCATTTCAAATGGTAGTTATGGATATAATGGGGCCTCTGAGTACCTCAAGTTCCCCAGGGGAAAAAGTATATCCTAGTGGTAGTGGATCATGCTACACGATACCCTGAGGCAGTGGCTGTATCCGCCATTGAGGCAGAAAAGCTGGCAAATGCTTTGTTAGAGGTTTTCTGCAGAGTAGGTTTCCCAAAAGAAATACTGACTGACAGAGGTGCCAATTTCATGTTAGACCTACTGGCTTGTGTGTGGAAGTACTGTGGGGTGAAGCACATGAAGACCAACCCTACCATCCCCAGACTAATGGTCTTGTTGAGAGGTTAAACTCTACAATCAAGTCCATGCTACGGGCATTTGCAGACCAGTTTAAGAATGAGTGGGACAAATATTTGCCCCATCTGTTGTTTGCTTACAGAGCGGTTCCCCTGGAATCCACAGGTTTTTCACCCTTTGAGTTGCTGTATGGGCATAGGGTGAGGGGACCTCTAGATTTAATTCGAGATGAGGGGGAAGGTGAGTGTGAGTCTCACAAGGAGTCTGTTGTGGCATATGCCCTAAACCTCTGGACAAGGCAGAGGGAACTCATGGGCTTGGCCCAGGAGAACCTGGCAGAAGCCCAACAACAGAAAAAGGTGTGGTAAGATAGGAATGCTTGAGCTAGAGAGTAAGCTGTGGGGCGGCAGGTAATGATTCTCATTCCTGTCAGACACCACAAGCTGCAAGCAGCTTGGGCGGGACCCTACAAGGTGGTAAGAAAGGTAAGTGATGTTAACTACATGGTGGAACTGTTAGGCAGGAGGCAGGGGGACAAATTGTACCATGTTAACATGATGAAACCTTACCATGATAGGGAGGCCCTTGTGATGAACATGCTGAACATTTGCAATGGATTGCAGGAGGAGTCTGAGGGAGATCTGGTGACTGATGTCCTCAGTGATGTTTGGACAGACACCTCAGTGGAAGGGGTAGCAATGTCCCAGCAGCTATCTCCTACCCAAGTTCGAGAAATCCGAGCAGTGTTACAGGAGTTTGGGGACATATTCACTGGGAAACAGGGTGCACCCACCTGTTGCAGCACCAGGTGGATGCAGGACCCCAAAGGCTTATTAGGCAGGCCCCTTATAGGGTGCCTGAGAGAGTCAAACAGACTCTGAGGGAGGAGATGTTGGAACTATGGGTGATTCAAGAGTCCAACAGTCCCTGGGCATCCCCAGTGGTGCTGGTGCCAAAGAAGGATGGCAGCACCAGGTTCTGTGTGGACTACAGGAAATTAAATAGTCACAAAGAGTCAGATGCTTACCTTATGCCTAGGACAGATGAGGCCCTAGAGCAGGGCTGAGATCTGGACCCTATAGCTATGCTAGTGGGGAGTCTTATTGGGGACCTGGAGAGAAAGTGAGAAGTCAGCCCCAACTAACTGTGATTTCTGTGTGCTCTTAAGGGAAATTGTACTTTACTGTGTGTGTATTTATTATCCTTTCCCCTATATGGATGTCCCTCATTGGTGTTAGTGGTGAGGATTGAGGCTCCTTGATTGCTTGCTAGGCCAGTGCACGGGCATCACATCCAAACCCCCCCCCCCCCCAATTCGACAAAACTGAAATTCTCATACCTACTGTCAAACGTAGTATCCAACATCCCACATTAAAAACCATTAAGTGACTCTCTCCGCTAACAACCCCACCCATAGCATAAAGCTATATGGACTAACACAGTTGATCACCACTTCCACTTGCTGCAACAATAAAAATAACAAGGGTACCACAATAGACTGTGCACTCACTTATATACCAGGTAAAATGTCGAACTCCATGACCCTCTCAGACCCTCTAGCTTAACCATCTTCTTGCATTTGTCAGAAAAAAAGCAAACAAAAATCCAGTAACAGTACTACCTTAGTGTGCTCAACTTCTCAAATTTCAACTAAGACACATTCATCTCATACCTAAAGTACCTACCACTTAGTGATGATGTGTCCCATTTCAGTAATATATTCCTAAAAATCATAAATGAACTGGTCCTACTTAGAAAAAAAAAGAACAAGGTTAGTCAAATCCCAACCCTCTGGCTATCCAGAAGCATAAACATCCCATGAAACTTGGAGATGCTGCTGGAAATCTTGGGCCATAGACAAAACTATCAGAAAATTAAAGAGCTTAAAAACAGTCAAGTACCATACTAAATTAGACAAAAAAAAAACATATTACGCTAACCTGCAAAATAAAAATTATCAGAATACCAAATTATTCTAGTTTTCCATAAATAAGCTTCTCAATCCTGGCCATCCAATACAGTCTTCACCTAAGCTCAAATCTAACAACTCAGTTGCCATCAGTAATGAATGTATCAATAACATTACTTAACCAGTCTCTTCCTTACGCAATGGCTTGACATGAAACAGTGCCATCAGCACATTGCAGAGTCTAATAACTCTTAATAATCTGTCTCTCCAGCCAGTCCCCCTTCTGCTATCATTAAAAAGTACTACTTAAACTAACCCCCACCAGTCTACCTAGCGAACATCTAAAAGTGGCAGCTGAGCCATACTTACCTGTCTCATTTCTAATAAACTGCTCTGTCAGTGCATCATATGTACATTTACTGTCAAAAAAATGGTACACCCCAGCCACAAAGGTGGACATTTTACTGAACTCTCCAATTGTAGAGCCATCACCATCCTCAACCCCCTATCAAAAATACTTGAAGTGCATTCAGACCCATCTCCTACACTATATCACACAAAATGCACTTCCGTCTTCTTCACAGCATAGTTTTCACCTCCACCACTGACCTTAACTTTACTATTCCTATTAACGCAAAGAGAAACAATGGTAAACTTTAATCTGCTCTCTTTTCTTGATGTATACAAAGCTTTCAACACTGTCTCTTGCCCTGTACTTAAACTCTCCAGCCTAGGTCCTGACAGTTCCTCTCTATCCTGGTTTTCTAGTCACCTCTCTAACAGACTGCAGACAGGAAAAATGGCTCAGTGACATCTCATCCATACTCTCTGTTGCAGTTAGGGTTCCACAGGGTCCCATACCAGGACCCATCCTGGTAAACATCTTTGTTAATGACTCTGATCTGGCCAGTAAGAGTCCCACCTCAGTACAGTAAGTGGCTGATACTACCATCACCTGCTCAGTGAACAACCTTGATTCCCCCTACAAGAACTGACCCAGGAACCCTTCCCTTCTACAGAAAACTATATTCCTAAATCCCAGCAAAACAAAATTAATTCTCTTTACTCCCAAGTACCACACAATAAAGAATGCATCCTTCACTGTTACCTCTTCTGACAATATCAAAGTAGAGCTTGTCACACAGATCAAACTAACCTAAAGTCTGACTTCACATTCCACATACAGTGAAAAAAAATTCCAAAAACTAAGCACTCCCTATAGAGTAAAACCCTCTCTAGCACTACATGTCACATCGCCACCACCTTTCTACTGCCTGCCCTCCTCTGCTCAACACCACTACTGACAAACATCTAACAAACTTGACTAAACAAACTTGAGCAGTGTTAAATCAAGGTCACTTAAATTTGCAGCCAACCTCTCCCATAAAACACATCATTGTTTGGCCCTCAGAGACCCCCAGTGACTTGAACTACCACACCAATTCACATACTCCCAACCTCCTATTATCCACATTCTAATGAACAAACCAAATGATAATCATTCTCTAGCCAAACATGCAACACACGCAGAAGCTTGCACTTTTCTGACAAAGATCTTCTACATGTATCAAAATCTAATAACTCTGCTGGCTGTTCCTTCTCCTTCCACCAAGTGTCAAAAATCTGGAACTTCATGCTGTACGAGTAAGACATGGCTTTTGCTAAAATCATTCAAACTACAGCTAAAGTCTCATTTATTCAACTCCTGGGTGTGGAAATGTGCTTCATCAGATTAGCACTTGAACCTCATTCCTGTTTAACTCTTTCCATATCCTGCTACTCACTCTATTCCCCACTTTGTTATATTCTTTCACTCTTATTTGCCTTGTATTCCAGCTCTCTCAATACATCTTGCAAAACATATTACAGTTGAGAGTCAATTATCCAAACTAATTGGGACCTAAGGTAGTTTGGATATTCAGATTGTTCGGATAATCAAACATATAATTGAACCGGATAAAAAATAAAATGTCAATTTTTTTTTTTTCTGCATGCAGGAGTACACTTTTCAACCATTCAGTGATTCCAATGGACAATAAAGAATATTTTTTCACAGAAGTGCTGGCTACAAGCTCAAAAAAAATGCTCAAGCAAATACGTAAAATGTTTACATATTCAGACTTTATGATTTTTCCTACCTGAAAACTCGACATTCGGATTATCGTCTCTCTGTTGTACTTTCTGTTCAAAATAGCATCAGTACAGCTGTCTGTATACCTTTTCAAATTGCAGTGCAATTCTTCTGCTTTTGGAAGTGTTAAAAATTAAAAGAAAAACCTGGCCAACAAGATTTTCCAACCTCTAGTATTAGAGGTAACATGGGATATATGCAAATGACCCCTTAAGGACATCAAACGTTTCAGCTGCACGGCAGTTCTGAATGCCCATGACTTTTTTCCTTTTTAAGTCTGTTATGGACAAATTCAAGCCAATAAACCTAAACATTCATATTTCAGCCTTCTTTTGGCCTC
Organism: Protopterus annectens; assembly: GCF_019279795.1. Taxonomy (NCBI): domain Eukaryota; kingdom Metazoa; phylum Chordata; order Ceratodontiformes; family Protopteridae; genus Protopterus; species Protopterus annectens. Next base: position 48,504,478 of record NC_056728.1, read on the forward strand.
ATCAGCACAGCATAAGTGGACTGTTTGTCTAACATTTGGAAACACAGAGTTGTCGTACCCAGCTGATGTTCATAACCATTGCGGTGTCCACAAAATATCCCAACTAACAAACTAAAGTAATGAGTAACAAGGCCACACAGAAAAAAACAATCAGTAAAAACTAAAAGAAAAACCCAGCCAAGCTAGATTTTCCACTGTGTGATTCCTTAAAACCTCTTGTATTAGAGGCATACCTAGGAGCCTCTTAGAGAAAGAAATCTGGACAAAGGCCCAAAAATATGGACAATTGTTAAATATTGCTCTTACAAACTTAGAAAGTTGATAGAATAACGGGTTTTGCATTAGCATGAATTGCTAAAGGGTATGAAGTCTGAAACTCAAATATTTGTCATTATTTTATAACATTACTCTTTAATGAGTTGCCACTAATTTGCCAGAAAACCACAATATTATAAAAAAACAGACCAAAAATCTATGGCAAATATCTGGACGTTCTGGGAAAATCCATATAGTTGAGAAGTATGATTAGAGGTAACATGGGATATAAAAAGGCTGGAATATGCATATCCACAACTAGTGGGGTTTGGCATTATTGGCCTGAATTCGTCCATAACTGACTTAAAAAGGAATGACTTATCTATTTCTTGTTTGGTACATATCACTTGAGGAGCTAACTAATAATCAAAGAACCAAATACTAAAAAGAAATACCATCTCTGGGAAATGATTGGCATGCCACTATAGTGTACCTTGTAAAATTACAGAATGGTTTAACTTACTGTTATACAAAGTCATTAGATTCCATCAAAAATAATTCTGATGTTTATATATAAGAAGTAGAAATATCACTATTTGGTTATGGCATGCAAACTTCTTGAAAACCAGTAGGTCAAACCTGTGAACTTGTTGCAGTATTTGTTTGTGTCTTTCGGCTTTTCCCGGTTAGGGGTCGCCACAGCAGAACTCCAGTCCGCTAATGATTGTTGCAGTATAATTAAATAAAAAAACATAAATATAGAGTCATAAACCCGGTGTGCAGTGCATAGGCCTAGTGTGCAAGGAAACACATGGGGGGAACTAAATATGATTTAACGACAACAGGGTATCATCATGGTCCTTTCTAAATCACTCACACAAGTAAAGATTTTCATATCCAAGCTCAAATTAATTCATAGTCCAGTGGCATGGAGTAAATAAAAAACACTTATGTTATTAATACAATATTAAAAACATGCTAGTGCTTTGGGCATGCCTTCAAATTATAAAGAAAAAGTTCAGACAAGTCAGTTGAAATAATTTTACAGATCTAAAAAACAATGAGAGTGAGAAAACAATCTCAAGAAGAAACTAATAGGATTCCAGAGAAAATAATTACATCAGATACATTTAACACATTACTGTGTCTGCCAAGATGCAGAGTGTTGTAAGAAAAAATGTACTAGGCTTCTTTCTTCAATAGAAGAACTATTCTAAAGCTAACCTCCTGCTATTAAGTGAGAACCTGGCAAAATTTCAAGCCCATATAAACCCTGAGAACACTTCTGTCCATGCAGAACTGTTCACAGAAACCCTCTACAACATGTTAATAGCTGCATAGAGGCAGCTGTACCCACCAGGAAGAAGTACACAACTAACTCAAAAAAACAAGCCACCCTAGTGGAATCACAAAATCAATTGGATGTATAACAGAAGGAAGCAAATCAAGGCAAAAAGTAGGAGGTGCAGCACCCAGCAGATAAAAACACTGTCATTAAACTAAACAAACAACTCAGAGAACAAATAGTCTACCAAAGCAAAATGTGAGGTACGTTTGGCCTCCTTGGCCAAGGACATCCACAAAGCATTCTTTAGCTATGTCCACATCCTCAAAGGCAATAGTGTGCAGAATTCATTGTAAATGGAGCCACTTATACTGAGCCAGAAGATATAGAAAACCTCCTGGCTGATAAATTCAGCTCCAACTTTACTCATCTCTCCCCCTCAACCTTTTCTCAGGAGATATAAAATACAGTTCCCCCTACTATCACTAGGGAACAGATCCTTAATGCTCTCTCTAAGACCAATAGCACTGCATTAATGGGCCCAGGCAATATCCCAGGATGCCTTCTAAATAGCATGAAACATGACCTCTCAGGGCCTCTTGAATTACTATTCAACTGTAGCCTCCAAACAAGCTTCATGCCTCATGAATGGAGAAAGGCAACAGTCATCCCTCTGCACAAAGGTGGGCCATTTACAGACCCTGGAAACTACAGACCCATAAGTCTCACTGGTTGTATATGTAAAGCCATGGAAAGAATTATCATGGAGATGATCAATAGAGATATAGTAAACCTCCAGACACTGAACCAAACCCAATTTGGTTTCATGAAGGGCAGATCATGCCTACTCAAACTGGTGGACTTCTTTGAGAAGGTCACCAAAGCAATGGATGAGGGCAAAATCGTTCACACTGCCTACCTTGACCCGGCCAAGGCATTTGACACAATACTCCACTCGGGCATTGTTGACAAACTCAAGAGGTTAGGTACAAACCCATACATTATCCGGTGGATAGCCAACTGGCTCACAGATGATGACCCAGGAAATTAGAAATGGGGAGTCCACTTCTACAAAGAGGCCAGTCACAAGTGGAGTCCCTCAGGGATCAGTCCTTGGACAGCTCCTTTTTGGCATTTACTTCTTAGAAGTCAAAAACAATGGTAGTAGTCTCTGGCTGACTAAATTTGCAGATGATTGAAATTAGGAGCAGTCATTGAATCTCACACCGACACAAATGTTCTCCAGGAGGGGCTGACACAGGCAAACAACTGGTGTCAGAGTCATGGACTAAAATTAAATGCCAAGAAATGCACAGTAGTATCCTTTGGGAAGTCATCCATTCCTGGTAACTGTCATATTGACAACACACCCCTTAAAGTTGACCCAGTAGACAGGGACTTAGAGACACACATATATAGGTTCATAGGTTCATACTAGGCTATCTGCACTGGGGCAATTATAAGCCTAGCCCGATTCTGTATGGCTTACGCCACCCCTTGATTTGAGTATACTGTGCCCTTTTTAAGGTTTAGTTTACTGTGCCTCTGTCTAATAGTGACACGGGAGTAATCCCTGGGACAAACCTACGATCCCCCATCCACCTATTGAGATTCTTCTTGAAGAGATTCAGTGAGGTGCTCTGCCTCACATGAACTGGAATTCTATTCCAGAGTGAAGGGAGCCTCTGGGTTATGAACCTGTCCCTCCAGCAAGTTCTATTTATTTCTGTGCTGAGGTTCAAGTCCCTCGAGCGTGTGGCTCTAAGGGATTTAGATTTACTGAGGTGGAGCATGTCCATCAATTCTGGATTTGACATAGCTTTGTATGTCAGGCATAGATCGCCTCAAAGTAGGCGGTATGCAACTGAGTAGAGCTGGAGTTTTTTTAACCGAGCAGCATATGGCATCTGTTTGAGACCCTTGACCCTCTTGGTGAGATACGTTTGGGGTCTTTCTAATTGCTGCAGGTGTCGGGTAAGGTACATCCTAAAAAGGGGCATTGTATTCTATGATGGGCCTGATGAGGGATGAATAAAGGGGCATGATTACCTCTCTTGATCTAGATGTGAAACCCTTCGTGATGAGGTGGGCTATGTAGAAGGTCTTTCTAACCACTTTGGCAATGTGATTTTCAAAGGAGAGATTGCTATCAACTTGGGTCCCCAGGTCCCTAATAACTTTCTCTGTACTTAATGGGTTTCCGCCTATGTGGTAATTTGTGGGCACATTGTTTTTGCCAAAGGGTATGACTATACATTTTTTGGCATTTAGCTTTAAACCATGACACTGGCACCAGTTATCTGTCTCTGTGAGACCTTTTTGAAGGATGTTTGTGTCAGCTGGAGAGTCGATTATGGCGCCCAGTTTGCAGTCGTCTGCGAACTTGGTGAGCCATAGTCCTCCCACGTTTGCCTGTACCTCGGAAAAGTATATATCGAACAAGAGTGGTCCCAGGACAGAACCCTGTGGGACGCCAGTTGTGACCAGTTTCGAGTCTGACATGGCTCCAGCAACTCTCACTCTGTGGGTTCTGTCTTTGAGCCAGTTTGCGACCCATCTTGTGACATAGGGGTTTATATTTAAGCTGGATAGCTTATCTATGATGCCCAAGTGGGGTATTGTGTCAAATGCCTTTGCAAGGTCCAGATAGGCTGTGTGGACTACCTTCCCTTCATCTATGGCTTTGGTGACTGTTTCAAAGAAGTCAACCAGGTACAAAAGGCAGGATCTGCCCTTGACAAAACCGAACTGGGTAGGATCTAGTGTCTGTAGTCCCCAATGTCTTTGTTTATGAGCTCCATGATGATCCTCTCCATAGCCTTGCAGACTAAGCTAGTCAGGCTTATGGGGCCATAGTTTCCAGGATCCGTAGAGGCTCCACCTTTGTGTTGTGGGACCACTGTTGCTGTACACCATTCTGTGGGCACATATCCTGTAGTGAGGCTGAGATTGTATAGCTGTTTTATGTGAGGGATTAGTTCCTCTTGGAGTTCATGTAGGATGCAACCTGGGACGCCATCTGGTCCCATGGAGGCAGTGTTTTTTGCTTTGGAGAGGGCAGCCTTCACCTGAGCATCAGAGATGTTTGGGAGGCAGCCCTCTGCCGGGATAAATAGTTGCTCTTTTGGGGGGGAGGGGGGGAGAAGTTTGCACTGAATCTGTCTGCCAAGATATTGGTGATGTCTGTGGGTTCAGTGTATTTTTTGTCGTTTAGAATCAACTCAGAACAAGTCTGGGAGTTGCATCCCAGGTTCCTAACATAACTGAAAAAAGCCTTATGATTGTCTTTGGTGTCCTGTGCAATTTTTCTCTCGAAGCTGGCCTTGGAGGATTTTATGAGGGATCGTAATTTTTTGCTAGTACTGATCAGAGATGCCTTCCCTATTAGGGATTTTGCTCTATCATGTAGTAGCTTCCTCCTTCTGTTGTACAGTTTATTTATGGCAGGGGTCCACCAGACTGGATGCCTGCCTTTGGATGATTGGGTCTTGGTTTTGTTTGAGATAGCATGATCCATGCATTCCTGGAGATGTCCATAGAATGCGTTTATATAGGATTCTGCAGTTTGGGCCGTAGTTTCCACTGGCCCTGGGGCCTTGAAGGATTCCACTTCAGTTCTGAGAAGTGAGAAGTTCGCTTTTGAGAAGTTTTTCACTGTGGTTTTCTGGGCTGGGGATGGGGTCGGGATGTGGACATCCAGTGAAATTAATTTATGGTCTGATCTTACCAATGAGGGATATACTTCTGGTGTGAAGCATAGAGTCCCTATGTTGGTAATGATCAGGTCTAGTATGTTGTCCCCTCTTGTGGGAGTGGTGACTAGTTGTTCCATAGCATTTGAGTTTATAATTTCCAGGAACCTTTGGGCTAAGGTGCTGGGGCTTGAGTAGTGCTCCCAGTCAATGTTTGGGTAGTTGAAGTCGCCCAATATAATGGTGTTCGGAGAGATCTTCATGTTCTCCAATGTTTTCAGGAAAGCCGAGTGGGATTCCTGACTTTGAGAGGGTGGTCTGTAGGATGCTATAAACTGAAAAGCAGTCTTGCCCACTGTTAGTTGCACATGGATGGTCTCCGATACTTCGTGCAATGCCACTAACCTGGAGGTGTGGATATCCTTGATAAATATGGAAACTCACCCTCCTTTTATGGTTCGGTCCGGGTTTTGGGGCCGAAAAGCATGATATGAGGTATAGCCTGGTAGTGCTGGTGTGCTCTCTGGAGCCTTGAACCAGGTTTCTGTCACTGCACAGATATCGATGTTCTCCATACAGAGGAGAGCTTTGAGTGCGTGCATCTTGAGGTTAAGACTTCTGGCGTTAAGCAGCATTACCCTTAGTTTCTTGTTCCTTGTGCTGTCTATGGGGGTGGGTTTGACTTTTGAGCCTTGCCTAAAAAAGGCACTATGGGGGTGGCAAGAGCCTTTGCCAATATCCGAAGGCCCAGTGGTGACAGGTGCAAGCCATCCCTAGCGAAGCAACGTGGCTTGTCAAGCATGTCATCCCAGGCTGACAGACACTGGATCCCCTTTGAATGACACCAAAATTTTAGCCAATTGTTAAAGTCGATCATTTTGTGTTTGTACTGTGGCATCATTCTAGGTGAGGGTAAGATGCTGCTCAAGGTCAGGGTCATACCAGCCTGGGCTACATGATCAGAGAGCTCCTGTATGTCTCTTTTCATGTAGTCCAGGGAGGTACGTCTCGGGTCATTCACACCAGCATGTACAATGACTGAGTCATATTTGTATTTGCTTTGGTGTGAACTGAGTGCTTGCGTTATGTGGCGGATCCTAGCACCCGACAGGCAGCTCACCGTGACCTTCTCTTTATTCAGCCTGGTGAGCGGGACGTCAGTGTGTCTGACAGTAGAGTCACCTATTACAAAAGTATCAGGTGTGTTATTCATCCTTAAGGGCTGTGGCTGCTTGGCACACTGACTTTGTGGGCTATGTGTTGTGCGTGTTTTGTTTTGAGGTAGCGTCTGCTTGGATGTCTGCTTTGGAGGTCTCTGTTGCTTAGGTAGATTTTTATTTAGAGCCTCCGAGTATGTTTTTGTGTATTTATGTGTTTGGTTCGCTGATGTGGTGGGACTATGTGATACTGGAATTGTGTTGTGTGAGGTTACCTTCTTCTCCTGACTGGTTACACCAGTTTTGAGATGAGAGAGCTCAGCCTCCAGTTTGGCTAAATAGTTGCATCTCTCACATATATTTGAACCTGTTTGGAGGAGGAGAGGGTTGTCCGTGTACATGAGACAGTTGTAACATTGCCTCAAAATTCCCAGATTCACCAGCTGGACTGGAGAGGAAACCATTGACTGACCTTTGGACATGCTAGAGTAATATAGGGAAACTGAATTTAAGACGGACCAATAGAGGACAGGGTAATCGTAGAGAGTATAAGAGTAAGTAGTGCTTATGGTTTAATAGTGCTAACTTGTAGGATTACTTAATTGGACCAGTGAAGGGCCTTAGAATGAGAATATGGTGTTTAAATTGAGAGATAGAGCAGTTCTAAGGGAAAAAGTGAAGAGCAGACTTTGTGCAGCCAGGAATAGTTTAAACCCAATTAGGCGGCGTTGCCCGCTGTTGCGCTATGCACAAAAACGCGCAAAACCGTGCAAAAGAGGGTTTTAAGAGAGGAAGATGAAGGAGTTTGGAATTGACCCAAAATGGCCAATAAAACCACAGTTTCAAGTCAGTAACCACTCCCACAGGGGCAGGCAGGCTGCTCAATGTTTTTCACTGCCACTGATCAACAGAGAGACCTCCCTTTAGCCCAAGCAAAAAATGGCCTCCAAGAAACCTACAAACAGTTCAAGAACAGCAAGCCTGTAACTGAACTTTTTTAAATCTCAGAAAAGTGGGAAAAAAGCAAGATTTTTTTTTTTTTTGTTTTTTTTCAGAGATAGCAGAGGTTCACAAGTATCAGCAAGTTATAACAGTGCAGTAAATAACCCCACACAAGAGTGCTAGGCCAAAGACAGATAAAATGCAAGTTTTGAGAAAAAAACGATTTTAAAAATAAGTGCAAACAGGAAATTCAGTAAACAGCTCTAGGTTGTGCTCTAAATACAGTTACTAATGCAGAAATCAAGTTTAACAAGCCAGAAAATACTCAAAATAGGCGGCTATGCAGAAAAACTTAGCAAATAAACAGAGGAAAAATACTTAAAATCTCAAAAGTGGCTCCTAGCTTTTGATTATCACGTGTCGACTGTGGTGAGGAAATCATTCTATGTTGCACAACTTATAAACAAAGTTGTGGCATCTAAGTCCAAGGAAGTCATTGTTCCACTGTATTCAGCATTCATCAGACCTATCATTGAGTACAGTGCCCCGTTTGATATGTACCTAACCAGGCATATCCAACAATTGGAACGCCCACAGAGGTTCCTCACTAAAAGAATACAGGGCGTAAGTAATGTGTCCTATGCAGACCACCTCAAGGCCCTATCCCTGTATTCTGTCTCCTACAGGCTTTTGAGGGGAGATCTATGCCTGGCATACAGGGCATTTTCAAAACCCACTCTTATGGACCTCCAGCATATCCACAAAACAAACAGTACTAGAATTACCCATTCTAAAGCCTTAAACCTTGCCTGTGATATAAATAGGACCTGCTGGAGAGATATGTATGAATCCCAGAGAACACCTCATCTATGGAACAGGCCCCCCCATCCATGTGAAGCAGAGTTCCTCCCTAATTCAATTCAAATGCAGCTTGGACAATTGGATGGGAAACCAAAAATTCATCCCTGGTTTGGCACCTGTCTCACCAATGGACACATGTAACCTGTAAATGGTTCATCTCCCAGGCCCATGCTTACACTTATCAAGGGTATCAGAACTTGTCAGAGATTTGGGATGTATGACTAGGCTTTAAAGTCCCTTGTGGTCATTAGCCTAGTAAATACCTATAAACAGTAAATCAGAAGGTGCCAAACATAAATTAAAATGAAAAAGAAATATTAAAAAAGGCCGTCTGTTTCACTATGGTACACAGCTTTTAATGTACATTGGTTCAGTGCTGGTAACAGTAGCATTTTTTGATATCTCAACTGACAGCAGGTATATGTGCAGGCAACTGCATTACTATACAGCTGGCACATAGGCAGAGCACAGAAGTATGCTTATAATGAAAAACAGCTAGGACTAGCTTTGAGGTTAACTGTCACTCCAGACACAATATTCACAAAGAACAAAGTAAAGTCCAGTGATCAGAAACGCTAGGCAGGTAATAGTAAGTAGCAAAGTGGTTTATTAGAATACACAAAGCTTTCATGCCAGTGCCCGGAAAGTGGTTTATTAGAATACACAAAGCTTTCATGCCATTGCCCTTCCTCAGTGTGTTACATACCAAACTACTATTTACATGAATTTAAAGTAAAATGTTCATGCCAGCCCAATCAGAAGAGAACAACAATTAACTGCAAATACAAATTTAAAGACATAAAACACATTTTAAAAACATAAACTATTTCCTCTGTTAGGTTTTGCACTCTGAAATTATAAAAAGTATAAAAAAAAAAAAATTTAAAAATATGTATACATATTTTTATATATTAAAATGCATATATCAATCATTTACAGTAGATCAACAGCATTTGTCTTTTCTTTAGTAGTATATATATTATGTATTTAAAATGTGGTTCATGTCTTTATATGAAGATTTTAGTTTAAATGTATGTGAATAGTAGTTTGGTATGTAACACACTGAAAAAGGGCACTGGCCTGAAAGCTGTGTGTATTCTAATAAACAAGTTTAATACTTATTATTACCTGCGTAGCGTTTCTGATCACTGGACGTTACTTTCTTCTTTATGCTTATAATAAAAACAGCACGAGTACCAGTGGCAGCATATTTTTTAGGTCCTGCTGCTTTATATCAGTGCCATCATCAGATACTTCAACAGCCTTTTGGTGTCAGACAGCATCAATGTCTGCAGTTGTAGCTAAGGGATAACTTCAGTATTTAACAATGAGAGATGACACAGTTATTACTGAAGATTCTAAGTACCCTGAAATTGAGTAGGTAATGCTGCTGTACCAGTAAGTACTTCCAACATTTAACCCAGGCAGGTAGTTAAGAACCTAACCAGGTATAATGATGTTTTTGACCTAGTGCTAATGGATCTGGAGTCTCTGTGCTAGCCTCTTGAATTTATCCCTTCCTTAGTGACCTTTGGACATGATGCTGTTATTTTCAAATTAAGACCAGAGGTCATTACTGACGGAAATAACACCACCACCTTAGATTTGAAAAATGAGTATTAAAGGTAATAAACAAGATCCCCTATCACACTAGACTGGGATGCAGCCTTAAAAGATCCTAAGTAAAACCACATGGTAATAGAGAGAATTTCTCTAAGGTGGCACTTTTTTGTATTTATCTGCAAATCTCCAATTAAAGGTTAACCCTTAAGATGGAAGCACAAGTTCAACACGATATGGATTAGAAAGAGCTATTATATATCTTTCAGAAAGAACCATAACCTGCAGAAAAAAGGCAGGTTAAACAAAATCCAGCAGATGATGATGAGAATGGGCAAATCATTAGAATAAATGACAGAAATAATCTAGAATGAAAAATTAGAGCAGTAGCAAAATATTTAACGACATGAAGAAACCCAAAGAAAAGAATGAAGAGTGTAGTATTCTAACAGTTAACAGCACATCCAACTCTAGACTACGTAGGGAAGTTCTTCATGTTTCACTGTTGCAGTCATTACATTTGGGTAATCTGCTGGCAGGTTGCCTTCAGTCGGCCCGAATTCCCAAGTCTTGGGTCCTGCGTCGGCTGCTGTCTACTCTTCCATGATGTCAGGTCGTCAGGGGTATAAAACAAGCAGCCGACGCTATTTTCTTCAGTTTTTCTTGCCGCGCGGTGCCCGAAGCAGAAGCATTTCGCAAGTGCCGGTCGGCCGACTCCTGAAATATTCGAGTTTGAGTTTCAGAACCGAAGTCTTCACTAAAGCTAAGTACCCTGTTGGTTAAACTTTTTTCTTGCTCCATACTGAGGTCGGAAAAAGTTAATAATTGTATTACTTGTGGGAAGCAAATACCTCATAAGGGTTTCCATTTATACTGTATTCCTTGCCTAGGCCCTGATCACAGCGTGCCTGGCTGTTGGTTTTGTGCTAGATTTAACCAACACACTATTAAGCGTCGGTATATTTTTGCTTCAAAGTATTTTGGAAACAGATTTAACTACCCAGAAATGTCGTCGGATAGCAATCCGACTACTGGAGTACATAAAAAATGCAAAGAAAAGGACAGAGACATACAGTCGAGGTCCAAAACCAACGAAGCTTCTCCTAAGCCAGTCGCTGGTTCACCTGTATTCAATGAGGCCCTTTTGCAGCCCCTGATACCCGCTACTTTTGAGTCACAGGCCCCTACCGAGGGGCCACGAGATACTGAAAGTATTGGACCCACGGATGTATCTCCCTCGGTTGGGTCCGGAGCCGCTGAACAGGCACCGGCTTCTGAGGGTGTATTCAGCCCGCAACATTTTTATATCAAACCGACGACAGCTGCAAAACCAAAGACAAAAGCAACTTCTAAAACTATAAAACCAATGCATGAGCCATGTGCACAGGCCGCTATGCCTAAAAAACAGATGATCAAAATGGTTGAAGAAATTATTACCTTGATCAGGGGTTCCCATCCCCCTCCTGATAAGAGGCCTAGGCAAGACACTGATTATGAATCTTCAGATCAGGTTTCTATTTCTTCTGATTCCTCTTCTGGTCAGGAATTATCTATACCTCCTTATGAGGATTCTTATGCAGAGGAGTCTATACCATCTGCATCACCTCCTGAGGATTATTCATTTGGAGAAACCTTGCATACTTTGAGGGAGCATTTTCACTGGGAGAGTCAAGATTTCTCAGAATCAAAAAAGAGGCTCAGGGATTTCCTTCTCCCTCAGCACAGGCCTTTAGCCATACCCCCTGTTTTAGACATTGTGGATGATGTGTTTTTGGAGTCAAACTTGACCCCTGACTCCTTACCTCCGGCTCCCAGCAAGCCTGACAGATATTACAGGGTCCCTGACTCACACAAATTTTTATTTAGAAACCCTGCTGCTGATCCTGAAACTATTTCACAGGGTCCAAAGGGAGTTAAGGCCTCAACAGCAAAAAATCCTACCCCCTCTGACAGAGATTCAAGGGCACTGGATAGATGGGGAAAAAGGTTTATACATCTGCAAACTTGGCAATTAGGACCTTAAACTGCCAGTTTCATATGCTCAAGTATCAACAACATGTTATGGGATTGCTGAAACGGAAAATGATGTTGATTTCTGAATGTGCAGAAAATAAAGAATTGCAGGAATTATTGCATGCAGCTGAACAGGTTGGAAAGCATACTTTGCAATGTGGTTTTGATTCCTTAGAGGCCTCCTGCAGGGCCGCAGTTACTGGATCTGTGATTAGGAGGCATGCCTGGCTAAAAGAGCAAAATTTGCCTGATCATGTTAAAGCTAAATTACTGGATGCACCTTTACAGCATGATACTCTGTTTGGTATTAAGGCAGAAGAGGTTTTAAAGAAAATGGAAGACAAAGCTAAGTCTATGCAAACTAAAAGACTTCTTACTAGTGCAGCCACAAGATTCAATAGACACTGGCCTACAAAAAATTGGTTCTTTCCTGTGTCAGACAGAGCTCAAAGGGGCAAATCCAGATGCCCTAAGGGTTCCAGATACCAGGCACAAGATTCATACAGGTCAAAGCAATGGGGCGCTTCTACCTCCAAATCTGGAGGAGATAAAGCACAAACCTACAGAAAACAGTCCCAATGACTTCCCTCTGCCTTCACCAAGCACTTACCTTTTGGCAGCACCCTTAGGGGGAAAATTAGCACTTTTAGCTCAAAACTGGCAGGTAATAACCCAAGACAATTGGGTGCTAAACAAAGTATCACAGGGATACAGATTCCATTTCCATACTCTGCCAATGGCAAACGGTTGGCCAGATCTGCCAAAAAATCAATGGGCAGAGGCACAGAAACAGGTTACGTCCTTCATGGATATGGGGGCCATTCAGCCAGTACCAGAACAGGAAAAAGGACAAGGTTTTTACTCGACTGTTCTTGGTACCCAGAAAGGACAACGCCTGGCGGCCAATACAAGATTTATCGATTTTGAACACATACCTGGACATTCCAAAATTCAAAATGCTGACTTTGCAGCAGCTTCTGTCCATGCTGGGCAAGAATGCTTGGCTGGTGACATTAGACCTAAAAGAGGCATATCTGCATGTCCCAATAAGGCAATCGTGCAGAAGATACCTCAGATTCAAGGCTGGCTTAATGCATTACCAATTCTCTGCACTGCCCTTTGGCTTATCTACTGTGCCCAGGGTCTTTACAAAGTGCCTGGCACCAATAATTGCTTTTTGCAGACAAAGAAGCATACAAATATATCCTTACTTGGACGACTGTCTCATTCAAGCAGAGAACAAGGACATTCTTCTTCAACACCTGGCATTTGTGAAAAGGCTTCTAACATGCCTAGGGTACACAATAAATGAAAATAAATCACATCTGGTACCCTCTCAAAAGATAACATTCCTGGGTGCAAGCTTGAATAGAACTGCCCAGATGGCTTACCTCATATCAGACAAACAAAGGCAACTGACTACTTACTTCAAACTGATGGCAACAAAAACCCAGTTATCTACAAGACAAATTCTGCAGGCTTTGGGCTTCATGGCATCCTGCATCCTACTGATTCCATATTCAAGGCTGCATATGAGGAAACTTCAATGGTACCTAAAAAGTTTATGGAGTCAGCATTGTCACTGTCTGGAAACAATGATTCCTCTCATTCCCTGCCTACAACAGGAGTTTCTATGGTGGGCAAAGGCATGTCACCTAAACATGGGACGGGCCTTCACTCTACCCCCTGCCAGCCAAACCTTAACAGCAGACGCATCAGATTATGCCTGGGGGGCCCACATGGCGGGAAGATGCATTCAGGGCATATGGACCCCAAAACAAATGCATCTACATATCAACCAAAAAGAGATGCTAGCTGTTCAAAATGCCCTGACAGTCTTGAAGGACTTACTTCATCCAGGACAACTACTGATAAAGATGGACAACACCATGGTCATGTGGTATATAAACAAGCAGAGGGCACGCACACATACCCCCTTTGCAGATTAGCCATGGCACTGTGGGACACAGCTTTGACTTACCAAATACATCTTCAAGCTCAATTCCTGTCAGGAAAACAAAATACTCTGGCAAATGATTTAAGCAGAAACCTTATGGATCCTCAGGAGTGGAAACTAGATCCACAAGTCTTCAGCATGATAACAAAGAAATGGGGGAGCCCAGACATAGATCTATTTGCCTCTACTCAGTATTATCAATTGAAAAGATTCTGCACAAGGACTTATCACCGACAAGCAGTTTACTCCTTTCCTCCTCTGCCTCTTTTTCCCAAGGTTCTACTAAAAGTCAGACAAGAGAAACCGAAGATGATACTAATTGCCCCGGACTGGCACCGCCAATACTGGTATCCAATCCTAAGGAACTTGTCTCAATACCCAGCTTGGATCTTACCTCAAAGACCTCAACTACTGTCCCAGCAAAACCGTTAGATCCTGCACAATCAACTCCAGACACTGAACCTGGCAGCATGGCTAATCTTGTAGTTATACAAACGACACCTCTCAGTAAAGCTGTGATGGATGTCATTTTGGAAGCCAGAAGGCCTAGTACTAGAAAATCTTATGCTGATAAATGGAAGAGATTCTGTGCTTGGAATCAAGCACAAGGAACTGATACAGCAGAACCAAATATTCCTCAGATATTACAATACTTGACTGAGATGCTTGACAAAGGCCTATCTTTCTCATCAATTAAAATCCATGCCTCTGCCATTTCGGCTCATTGCAATACAGAGCCACCAGTCTTTTCTCATCCTTTACTAAAGCAGTATCTTAGAAGAGCCAAAAAGTTAAGGCCTCCTAGAAGATCACCAATACCTGCATGGGACCTCAATTAAGTGTTGGAAAAGCTCACCCTGCCTCCATTTGAACCAGCTGCTACTGCTGATATAAAGTTCTTATCATGGAAAACAGCTCTGCTACTAGCAATTACTTCAGCAAGAAGAGTCTCAGAGCTACAGGCCCTCATGGCTGTGGAGCCTTTTATCATATTTTACCCAGACAGGGTGTCTCTGAGGACAAATCCAACATTTATGCCTAAGGTGGGTTCCATTGTGGCTCTTAACCAAACTATTAATCTGCCAACCTTTTTATCCAAGTCCGCAGAACAAAGGGGAGAGAATTCTGCATTCCTTGGACGTACACAGACAGCTAAGATTCTACCTGAGCAGGACTAAAGCTCTAAGAAAAACTGACATATGCTGCAGGATCAGAAGGAAAGCCTATTTCAAAGCAGACTATTTCAAAGTGGATAAGCCACTGCATTCATTTCTGCTACTTACACCATGGCAAACCTGTGCCCAAGGGCATTAGGTCTCATTCCACCAGAGCTGCAGCTACTTCAGCAGCCTTTCTCAGAGGAGTACCAACCAGAAACATTCTAGAGGCTGCTACTTGGAGTTCTGTTCACACCTTTACAAAGCATTATCATTTGCCTCTCTACTCTAAGTCCAGGGCAGGCTTTGCCACTGCAGTTCTGCAGGGCCTTATAGCCGCACCTAATGCTGTTTAGCTCCAGCCTCCCAACCATAGCTTTGGGATTCTACCCAGATGTAATGACTGCAACAGTGAAACACAAAGAACATAGTACAGTTGTGTACACTTACCATAAATGTCGATGTTCGAGTGTATTCATTGTTGCAGTCCAGGTTACCCGCCCGCCATCCCCCTTTCATTCTGGAGTTTATCATTCCTTCTCTGTCATCTACAACCTATGTGGTGTATTTGCTTGTAGATGAAGGTAAAGTTTATGTTGATGCATGTATATATAGTTTTTATTTATATATATATATATATATATATATATATATATATATATATATATATATATATATATTTGCTACCTTTTTGGGGGCACCTGACATGTGGGGTAAGAAAAACTAAAGAAAATGGTGTCGGCTGCTTGTTTTATACCCCTGACGACCTGACGTCATGGAAGAGGAGACAGCAGCTGACGCAGGACCCAAGACTTTGGAATTTGGGCCGACTGAGGGCAACCTGCCAGCAGATTAGCCAAATGTAATGACTGCAACAGTGAATACACTCGAACATCTACATTTATGGTAAGTGTACACAACTGTACTTTTCTGATAGTATATCCAGTAAACATTGTACCAGTTTCAAAATGCCAAACGTAGTCAAATGCCTCAGTGAAATCATGAATAAAGTACCTTTAATTACAAATAAGAAAACAACAATCTTCCCCTCCCCAGTCTTCTTTTATCAACCCTGATCCCAAATAGGTGCATCCCAATATTTTTTGTTTTCTTCCTCCCATTTCCTCTCCGAACTCTTCTATGCAGCTAATTTATACTTCTGAATCACACCCTACATACACTCATACCAAGTCCTCTACAAAAACTTATTTAACCCCTGTCCACAGATACAGCTCCCTTATGTGGCCATCATTCTTTGGCACAGACAAAATCTTTCTCAAAAAACATACATTAACTAACCTACACCAAATACAAAACCCCATATGGGAGTGCAAAAAAAGTACCAAAACTACTTTTGCGTAATCTCAAAAACTCTACCACCCAGCCCAATATACTAATAGAGGAGTGGAGATGTATACCTCAACCGTGGCCCAACACTAGACCCACCTTAACAAACTCAACACCCCTGCATAACTTCCCAGCAATCTTCTAAAACACAACAAACCCCAGTTTCTTCTTCCAGCATACAAGTAGATAATCTCAGTGCCCGCAGCATCTCCAGTAAGATATCTGACCTCCACACATGGATGAAATTCAATCGACCCCCACATCCTAGTTACCACTGAAACCAGGTTAAGAGCTGAAATTAAAAATGAAGAAATCATTCCTCCCAGTTACACCATTATTAGGAAAGACCACTTAGGTAAATGGTCTGGGGGCCTGGCCATCATCTTTCAAGATACCATACAAATCCATGTCCACTTCCGAACTATAATGAAGAAATACTAATAGCTAAACTCCATCTAAACAGTCCAAAATCCATAATCCTTGTTGCTGCCTACATGTTCCCCTCCCCCAAAAATGCCAAGGCTACCAAAACATACTTAGCTATTTATCATCTACTTTCAACCAAGAAACCGTCCTATTCGGTGACCTTAACATAGATTAGACCTCTGACAAACCTAACTCTACTCTCCATAATATTAACCTCTTTCATTTCACTCAGGTGATCCAATAACCAACCCAGTTTGACAAAGGATCCAAAAAACTCTCAACCAATCCTGAAAAAAATTAAACTAGCCAGCACTTTCCAAGAATTTCTCAGTGATCATTACCCCACCTACATCAGCAGAGAA
Source organism: Protopterus annectens (assembly GCF_019279795.1). Classification (NCBI taxonomy): domain Eukaryota; kingdom Metazoa; phylum Chordata; order Ceratodontiformes; family Protopteridae; genus Protopterus; species Protopterus annectens. The sequence goes on from NC_056728.1 coordinate 48,521,492, forward strand.
TACCACAAGCCCCACAAACGCCTGTACTTCAGCGCTGTGAGAAGCTTAACTAGTTTTGATAGATCCATATTTAATGACACACTTTACAAAGTGACTTTAAACCCTTCAAATGTCTGCCACTTCAGTAACTTCTTAACCATAGTAAACCGACAAACCCCACTGAGACACAAGAGTGAAAATAAATTCTGCCCCATGGCTAACCCATCAGAGTAAACAACTCATGGCAGAGTCAGTGCCTGGAAACAGTGGCTCAAAACTAGGACTCAGTTCTACCTATATGCATATTAGTGCCTCAGAAATTGCACAAAGGCACAAATTTGTTATGATAAAGAGAGCTCCACAAACCAAAATGTGCATACAAAAAACTCCAAAAGATTTGGGCAACATTTAAACAACCTTCTAAAACAAGTCAGGAAACCCACCCCAGATCTTTTCCCATCTGACAGAGGTTAGGACATTGCAGACAAATTCATCAGACTTCATATCCAGTACTATACTTGACTCAAACAGTAATAACGTGTAGTCCCACCCACAGACCATAGCTCCACACCCCAACTCAATCTAACAACCATCCAGACAAATACCTTTAAAAATACATTAAGAAACTGAAACCCACAACCCTAGCTCCTTATAACCTGCCACCCAAATACTTCAGTATAGCCACCATTTGCTACCCTGTATCTGTTCTAATTAATAGATCCATTACAGAAAACTACATCTCAGCCATGTGGAAAGTTTCCTTCATAGTCCTGTTACACATAGATGACACATTATCTCCAAACTGTCAAACTATGGCCCTATAGCAATCCTTCCTCCCCACACCAAAGTACTTGAAAAATGCATACATCAACAACTCCTAGCCCTTCCACTTGAAAACCAATTACTTTATCCTCCCCACCATGACTTTCGAGCCCACCACAGCGCTGAAACTACCCCACTACATTTCCTAGATACCATCAGTAAAATAAAAACTCTGGTCATTTTGCTCCACTGTTTTCCTGGACTTGTGAGACTATGTCAAAGCCTTCTAACATCAACTACTCTTCCAAAAACAAAATGTTATAGGCTTCACAACTCCCTCAATTAGGTGGTTCACTAGCTGCCTAAACAATCGCACTCTGTCTGTAAACTACAATGACACCTACTCCACCTCACTTTCAATCATTAGAAGAGTCTTCTAAGGCTCTATACTTGAGCCAGTACCTTTCAGTATTTTCATTAATGACAAGTGCAAGGAATAAGACCTCGCCAGCAGAGTACACTATGCTGACAACTCAATTTTAGTTTGCTCAACCCCAAATCTTCCCACCTTAGAAACCACCACACAGGGGGCTTTTACCGCTATAAAAAACTGGCTAAATAAATCTGAATTGCTGTTTAAACCTCAACAAAACTAAACTAGTTATATTCCTTCCCAAAAACATAAATCAAAACAGCATTAACCTTAATATTATCTCCTGAAACAACACAAAAGCAAAATAACGCCACAGACACAGAATTACTAGGTGTTATCATTGACAAGTTAAAATTTGATCTGCACATTGACACTACAGTCAAAAAAACACACTGAAAACTAGGCACTCTTTACAGTGCAAAACACCTGCTAAGTGATCATAGTAAAAAAAAAAAAAAACAGCTGCCACCTCCTTTCTTCTACCTACCCTCCTGTATGCCTCAGAAATATTCACAAATCCCAACTCTTCCACCAAACACAAACTAGAAAGCACCTACAAAAAAATGAGCAAATTCACCTGCAGCCTCCCAAACCACTTCCACCATTCTTCTTTTGGCTTTTCCCAGTTAGGGGTTGCCACAGTGGAACTCCGGTCCACTAATGATTATGCAGTAGATTTTTATGGTGCTGAGGTGCCAGCCTGTTGCCCAACCTTCAACGAAGGCACGCCCATTCATGCATGTCTTTCGAACGCCACTCCACTGCGGGGAGGACATGCAGACTCCACACGGAAGGCGCTCCAGCCGAGAATCGAACGGGAGAACCTCTTGCCGTGAGGCGACAACGCTACCGCTGCACCACAGCGGCTTTATTGCATGGCACTAAATATCCTCAACTGGCTTAAACTTCAACACATTACCCTCTCCCAGCTACCTGCACCACACAGAATACTTCACCATCCACTTAAAACACCCTCCCTGACAAATCTCATCCAGTGGCATGTAATAAATAGAACTCTAAGATCCTCAGAACCTAAAGCTAACTGTTGCTAATAAATCAAATAATTATCACAGTCACTCTCTCTCTTCTCTGTCGGTATCTCCAAAGCATGGAACAAACTTCAGAACCACAGCAGGGTTTTAAATAACCTGCAACAATTCTAATCTGCCCTATACGTGGCAAATAATAGTGTGCAACTGTACCACTCCTACAGTCTGAAGTATGCAATCCTAACTTTGTCTGCTGTGTATACTATACAAGTGTATTAATACAGTATTTTTGATTTTAATCTCAGTACCTTGAAAACTTGTTTTTCTTTAATCTTTTATGCTTTGTAAATCATGTTTGTTGACTGTTTGCTGCAAACATTCCTCTCAGCCTGAAAACATTAACAATCTGGACAAAGGTCCATGAAAAATAGCTACAACTGCCAAAACTCTGGACACTGATTAACATAAAATTTGTGTTTGTAATTATGTAACCCCATCCACTCCAGTGAAATTGTAGAATACAAACATTCAAACACAAACTGAAAACAGGCAAAATATTAAACATAAAATATAAGCTGAAAATAGTGTTTTCTTTATATTAATATTTGAACTTGCCCCCTCCCTCCATTATTTAAAGATTTATCCAGATGTCTTGTGTTGGGAAGTTGAGCCGTATCAATGAAGTACGTTTGTAAGCTGTATGGTGAACATATGGATGCCTCTAATGCTCCCTCCTCATGCACAGGAATAAGACATACAATCAGCATGGTGGGTATTTAAAGCTTACTTGTTCTTCATCTTCTCCTTACTTAGTTTAACTAATAAAGAACCCAACTGAGTGATGACTTAATTCTCTGGTTTCTGAATTTGTTGCCTTTTAACATGGGACTAAACAGCAGGGCTCAGTTCTGAACCAGGCAGAAATGCTCACTGAGCTACACTACTGCTGTTGTGTTTTCTGTTGCACTGCTTGCACTGATGTTGTTATCCCTTTGTACTAAAAGAGGAATGTTCCTCTTCTGTTTTTCTCTACATCACTTTTTTTCTGCTTACAATGTTTCTACATATTCCCAGTCCATGCCTGAAAATTAGGTTGGTCCCTCAGGCAGGACACTGTCCTCCTTCAGGCTGAAAGAGGACAGTGTCATGCCTGAGGGACCTACCTAATTACTACAAACAAGTAACTAGATACAAATATTAGTGTTATTTCCCATCACTCACCTGCATTCAACAAATGTACATATATACAGACATATAAATATTTCAAGCACTGGCATTAATGCCCTTCTAGCTTGCCAATATACCAAAACACTTGTTCCCATAATAAGTGTCCAGGCTGTTCTTATAAATATGTAAAATAGTACTTGCTTTAATGTAATTTGGTAGTTTGTTCCATGCATCAGCTCTTCTGTCAGAGAACCAATTAGTACACTTCTCATTCCTATGGAGTCTTCTACATAGGTTGTCTGGTGGTACTCTAGTACTTTTTGTTACCCCAAACATTCCCAGAGGTAGTTGTCTCTAAATGTCCTATATACCTGAATAAGATCTCCTCTTGGATATCTGTAAGAGACGCTGTACAAGTTCAGATAATTTAGTCTTTCATAATAACTTAAATTTTCACATCCATGGATGCCCTTGGTATATTTCCCTGCACTCTTTCCAGTTTACTCATGCTTGTTTTCTTATAGGGTTTCCATATTGTTATTCCATACTCAAGATTAGGTCTAATGTAACTAACAAACAATGACTTCATTATGTTTGATTTCCTAGACTTTATAAATCTTTTTATACAACCTATAGTTCTATAACTATCATTAGCCAATTGGCTGATATGATTAGAAAAACTCATAACTGAATCTTCCCATATACCCAGGTCCTTAAATGAGTCTACAGTTTCAATCACTGTGTGCTGTATTAAATTTTCACCTTTCAGTTTATATCTCTAAAATATCATATGCTTAGTTTTTGATGTATTTATCAGCATACTATTCTTCTATGCCCAAATGGTCAATTTAGTCAAGTTATTTTGCAGACATGCCTTAGCTGTAACACGTAATCAGTTTACCCAATTTCAGGTCATCTGCATGTAGACTATAGAACATCTCAGATTAAAAAGTTAGGTCTGAAAGATACAATCTAAACAAGTAAGAGCCTAGGACAGAACCCTGTGGGACACCCTGACTGTAACAAAGCATTTCACCCGTCCAGTTGCTGTATGATACTTGCCATGTCCTATTTGTAAGCCATGCAGCTATCTGTCTTATCAAGAGTACATCAATACCTAGTCGTACTAATTTATTGATCAGTGTTTTGTGTATGACCCTGTCAAATGCTGAAGTTAAATCTATATAAATTACATCACAGCAGCAAAAATTTAACACCCATGAAGCCTAAAGCCTATGCAGTATATGTACAACCTGTTGTACATTACCAAGTGCCATGATGCTCTGCTGAAACTCCATAATGCAGGTGGTAGGATTTCCAGATTTAATTTTATAATTATCTCATTTTGTCTGGCGTTAGAAGAAACACCCCAAGGTTGCTTGTTTTTGTTTTAAGAAAATTAACTCAATTACCTAATGCAAGTTGCATTATTCAAATTCGTAGCACAACAGAAAGTGCCAGACAACTCATATCAATTACTTTGCTACATGAATATGCATACACTACGCATACATACATTTCTGGCAAGTATTAAAAAAAATTGATGATGATCACCAAACTGAATTCTTACTAAGGCTACTTCTACAACTCTCTCTGTATTGCAAAAACAATTTTTCAAACAAAACCAGCTTAATTGGTAACTTTAATGGATTACGTTTGCTTCCTAGTTAAGTCAGGGACACTTAATGTTTTCATGCAATGCACACTGGGATTTGTTGTATTCGGTGCTCAGTTGTAGAAAAAAAACTATACTTTTAAAATCTGTTAATGTTGTTCTTTTTGTTCTTATTTCGGCTTTTCCCGGTTAGGGGTCGCCACAGCGGAACTCCGGTCTGCTAATGATTGCAGTAGCTTTTTACATATGCCAAGGTGCCAACTCGACGCCTAACCTTCAGTGAAGGCGCGCCCATTCTACGCATGTCTTTCGAACAACACTCAACCACGGGGAGGACAAAAAAAAAACTATACTTTTAATGTCTGTTAATGTTGTTCCTTTTGTTCTTCTTTCGGCTTTTCCCGGTTAGGGGTCGCCACAGCGGAACTCCGGTCCGCTAATGATTGGCAGTAGATTTTTTTACAGGTGCCGAGGTGCCAGCTCGACGCCCAACCTTCAGCGAAGGCATGCTTATTCTACGCATGTCTTTCGAACGCCACTCGATCACGGGGAGGACATGCAGACTGCACACAGAAAGCGCTCCAGCCGAGAATCGAACAGGAGAACCTCTTGCTGTGAGGCAACAACACTAGCGCTGCACCACCGCAGCTTCCTCTTAATGTCTGTTAATGAATGTCATTGTTGCACACAATGCAAAACTCAATCCCGATTCCAGAATGATTTACTGACTTATATGAGAGCTATTTTGCATAGCTAAAACACTTGTAGAATGGGCTGCAGCCTACCATCAGAACAAGGATTTATTCACAGTGAGTGATCTAATAACATTAACGAACAATCAAGTCTAATTTAATCTCTGTAGTAAAAGTAATCGGCAAGATATTTAAGTTTACCTTTCGTCATGCAAGTGCAGGCTAGCCCAAACACCACTTTGATACTAACAGACCACAGCTGTTTGCAAGAATTCAAAAAAACTGTAGCTGCTGCATTCCAGTTTGCTAGCAGAAAGCATTGGAAAATGTATGTACCAAATGTTTTTTTTCTTCTCCGTTTTATGTTAAAATAATCATTCAGAAATACACTGTCCACCTCAAACTGGCCAAGTACAGAATGCAAATGAAAAGCTATATCCAAAGAGACAATTTACCAAAACATCAAGAAGCCTGTCTACATCGGACTTTAATAATTCAAAAGATAAGCGATTTTATTAGTTAAACTATCAATCTTTTAATAATTCCGAACAATTCAAAAGATAAGCACTTTCATCAGTTAAAGTACTCAGATGACATTTGACTGGTATTTTACTGTCAAAAGCGCTTATCGTTTGAATTGTTTTGAATTATTAATGTCCGATTTACCATTTTACCATCTGTTGGCAGCGTTTTTATTTTAAACATGGAAACATAAAAGTAATTTACCAGCAATGACCTTCGACCTAAATGATTTTTAAAAGTACCCAGTGCCTTTTTTTTGGGGGGGGGGCTGGGGTAGTAGTTTGCGATTGCATGCATAGAAGAATTTGCTACGCCACGTACATCCATTTCTTTGTTGAAGAGAGCTTCCTGACTTTAATTTATATATAACCACCTTCTTTCATATGGACATGCTGTAATTTATTTTTTCTGTCAACTTGTCACCTTAATTCTTCCCTTTCGCTCATCTTAAACCCAATCAGTCTCAACTTTGCACTGCTGCAGAAGTTGTACAGTGCACTGCACTACCTGCCACTGCTTCTGTTCTCTTCTTCTTCTTGAATCCCAAAATGAGTTTCACATTCACGGATTTCACAGCTTAATCTAATCTAGTCCATGTCTACCAGAATAACCCTCAGGATCCTTTTTGGCTGCAGCAAGTCATGGGCGGGATGTGGCTGGCTATAAACATTCAACTTTTTTTTTTTTTTTAATCTCTCTAAGACTCAAGACTCCAAAAAGCAGTCAGGCACTGTTGCAACACTGATGTCAGAATGCATGCCCGTTGATGATGTTGCGGGATATGCTAGCAGTTAGTGGTAACGTCAGTGGTAAGTAAAAATTGTAAAAAAAAAAAAAAAAAAAAAAGGCACACTTGGTATGGTTTCAACCATTGTCTGAAAGAAGAATGTTTTTAAATTCCATCAAGGACAACCTTGTTGAACCTCTGTCCATACTTCTCAGTAAGCCTATAATGATTGAATCTGTACCCAGCCTTTCATTGTAGACGGTGGTTCTCCCATACAAGGCACGAGTCACTTCAGACCCTGGCAGCTGTAACTCAGTCAGTTTGATATGTGTTACATATAAGAACATGGAGAGAATTTTGTAGTAGTTGTTCATAAAGACACATGATCAAAGGAGACCTATTTGTCCTTGATTAGGACTAGTACAGATTTATCAGGGGTAGAGTCTATCATCTAAATACTGTGGTTCTTATGAAAGAGTATCAGTGGCATTGGATGAGGAGGAGCTGACTGTACATGCAGTGTACTTAGATGGCTGGGACCTTTGATGTGATCCCTGTTGTGGGAGTAACAGATACATTATGCACACTGGATGTAAATGGCCAGACGTGGCTAAATAATAGCAGCATGTAAGTATGGGAGGCTTTCTGTCCTGCCCAACCAAGGTAAACAGTCCAGTCCTTTCTTCTTTTGGATCATTTTCACAGAAATTAGAGAGAGAAGCCTGTGTTTATGTGTAACAGTCTAATTCTATTTGTGTAATTAAAACAAAGCTTGATGAATACTTTAGGGAAGGTAAGTTTTCGTATCTGGTGGGTAGTTATTGACATTTTTTATTGTTTGCCCATATGATGATGAAATACATGTGTCTGTAGGCTGTGTAAGTAGTCACATCTGTAATACTTGGTAATGTAATACACAAAGGAGTGTGGGTAGGATTCACATCTGATTAAAAGGGAGCGTGGGTAGGATTCATATCTGGTTAAGTGACATTAGCTGTACTTTCATTATCAAAAATGTAATGTACATACCTGTAGAGAAAGTATTTACATGGAAACTAAAATGGCAACCTGCTGAAAATTTAGTGTAATAAAATGCCTGGATCTGTGGCAAAGATGGATGGGCAGAGCTGATTGGAGGGAACACACCTTACTGAAGTGAGGAGACACCTTCAGAGATCAGCCTGTGGGACATCCCTCCCCTAGGGGATAGGGCTGTAAACCAAAAATCTTAAACCACTCCTGAAGGCTGTCTGAATAATGGCCCTTCAAGTCAACCATCTCCCCAGTGATGGTGAACGAATAGGACATTTGACCAGGAAGGGGCTGATGACTGATGGACATTAGGGGCAAATAAAGTAAAAAATAGTGTAATAAAAAATCTAGGGACCATGATGGATGCAAAGCTAGGTTATAAAGAATTTGCAGTTGGTGTGTTGCCACTGTTGTTAGAAATGCTTGTACCCATATGCTACTAAAAGGCATGTGTGGGTGCTATAGGAATGCTGTTATTCAATATACCCAGTTATCAGTTTAATTATGCATTCTGTAGTCTTTCCAGATAAGTGGTGACAAAGTAAGGAAGTACCGATCCAAGGCTTAGAAAAGATGACGCTATTTTAAAAATCAACAGTTATCCCTTTGTTCACTGGCATATATGGCTAAGGGTGAGATCTGTCTTGTGATCAAAGCAGTATCATACCCAGTCCTGTTACAAAATGTGGCTTAAAGCTCACAGCTGGGGGCACAAATATGTGTTTTGTAATCTTACTTTGAAAATAGTAATGGGGACATAGAAGGATACATTGTGTACCATCTGCCATACCCATGAAGTAAGCTGCCTTTGGAAGAGAATCAGATTTCCTCCATTAACATGTTCAAAGAAAACCTTAGTGCAAGTATGGGATATAGAAAATGTCTGCATTAGATAGTGGCAGACCACTGTCTTGTAGTAACATTTCTCTAGGTTTCACACTTGATATCAGCCCCTATTAACCAACCAAAAGTTTGGCTACTGCAGCTGTCAGTATTACATTGTGAGTACACAATGCAATTGACATGCTCAGACACTGAAATGGTTACACAGACATGGAGATGTGTACATGTTTGCATACATAGATAATGCATACTGACACTCAGAGTGCATGCATGTTTGTACATGCATGTGCATGTAGTTTTATGTTTACACAATGGGTCCTGTATTTATGTCAGGGTATCATTTTAGTGTCCTTGTTGTAATTCAAAAATCCACATGCACTGTACTATACTAGATGAGCCATAAAGATGTGTAAACTGTTAACATGCATGAGTGCTATGTTGTATACTTTTGCCTTGTTATAGTGTGTTTTTTGCCATTAAGGAAGTCATCTGAATGTACAGTAGGTCTGAGCCATTTTAATTGTACATGTACAGTGTCCACACTCTTCAACTGTTCAGAATTTTGCCAAATGTCCCTGATTTTGCCTTCTACTTTTGGCATAGCCCCCGTAAAATAATTCTGATTGTCTGGAAAATCACTGAAGATTAAGGTTGGTCATTAGAGTTTTCATATATCTTATTGTTTATCAGATGCATGTTGATATAAAATGTGTTCTATTAACTTAAGTGAATTAGAGTAATATTTTGTAATTGTCCTTGATATTTGCCCTTTGTGTCTCCCCCCTCCATTATTTGTGGTTTTGTCCTGAATTCTTGAGCACAGACTGCAAGTAGTATCGCGGTGGTGGTGCTGCGGTAGCGTTGTCACCTCACAGTAAGACGCTGTCCGGTTCGATTCTCAGCTAGAGCGTCTTCTGCTTGGAGACATGCGTGAATGGGCGTACCTTCATTGAAGGTTGTGCGTCAGGGCTGGTAACTCGGCATTTAAAAATCAACTACCAATCATTAGCGGACCGGAGTTCCGCTGTGGCGACCCCTAACTGGGAAAAGCCGAAAGACACAACAACAAGACTGTAAGTAGTATAAGTCTACCATAACAGGATGAGGCAGAGAGGCTTGTCAGTTGGATTCTGGCACTTTCTTTCTCCTGGTCTTGGCACAGGTAGTGTGTTATCTAATCCGTTCTGAACTGTTTGCTGTGCAGATTGGACATTTGTTTTCATTATCCGCTCCATCAATAATTGTGAAGATGAACATCCTATAAATCAATGTGTTCCAATGTTAAAGAAGTGCAGGACACAGCAGTCCTCCTGTAAGATGGCAGCATATTTTCTCTAATGTGCTTGACTGATCAGATTGCTGTCTTACCTTGCCCATTTACTGATGGTGGATATCTTGGTATAGATGCGATCTGTTGAAATTCCCAGTGTTGTTAAAAAAAAGACTCAAAATTCATGGCTTGCAAACAATGGACTATTGTTTGTGATCATTATATCAGGGCTACACTGCTGAAAAAGCATATTCTGCTGAATTCTTTGCTTGGATATACGTGTTTCTGAGGATGAAAGTTATGATGGAATTTCTGCAAATATTTTTAAAAACATCCACATGTAGTAATGTACTATTACATTTTAAAAATATGCGTATCAAGTAAATGAAATTGAATATAATATCAGAATGTCTAGGCTGACTTCAAAGCAAGTTTCTTCATTTTTTTAACACCCTTAGGTTCATAGGTTCATAGGTGTGTACTAGGCTAATGGCCCTGGAGCCTTTACAAGCCTAGCGCATAGGATTACCCAGGCATCATGCCACCCGATCTTAGTTCCCAGTGCCTCTGTCAAGCAGAGCCACTGGAGTGATCCCCGGGGTGAATTTTCTATTTCCCATCCACTCACAAGATTTTTCTTGAAGAGGGCCAGTGAGGTGCTCTGTTTGACATGTATGGGAAGTCTGTTCCTTAGCATAGGCAGTCTCTGGGTTATAAACCTGTCCCTCCAGCACGTTCTGTTGATTGTGATAATGAGGTTGAGTACTCTGGAGCATGTGGTGCAGAGGGATTGGGATTTCTTTAGATGTAGCATTTCTAACAGAGCTGGGTCAGACATGGCTTTGTAAGTCAAGCAGAGATCGCCTCTAAGTAGGAGATATGAGACAGAGAATAGTTGGAGTATTTTGAGTCTGTCCATGTATGACAGGTGTTTAAAGCCTAGAATCCTCTTTGTGAGGTACTTTTGTGGCCTCTCCAGTTGTTGCAGGTGTCTAGTTAGGTACGTGCCAAATGGGGCATTGTACTCGATTTGCCTGAGGGAAGAGTAGAGAGAGACAATGACCTCTTTCTTCCTGGATGCAAAACCCTTAGTAATGAGATGTGCCACATAAAAGGACTTTCTGACCACAGTGGCAGTGTGGTGGTCGAAAGAGAGGTTGCTGTCAACCTGTGTTCCCAGATCTCTTAAAACGCCTTCTGTGTTCAGTAGACTACCATCGATGTGGTAATTTATGCAAACTGGGTTTTTCCCCAAAGGGGATGATGACACATTTTCTGGCATTGAGCTTAAGGCCATGGTTCTGACACTAGTTGTTGGTCTCAGTGAGGCCTTTCTGTAGGATGTCAACATAATTTGGGGAGTTAATAGTAGCTCCCAACTTGCAATCGTCTGCGAACTTTGTCAGCCAGAGTCCCTTCCTGTTGGCCTGGACTTCAGAGAAGTATATACCAAACAGGAGAGGACCCAGGACTGAACCCTGTGGGACTCCACTTGTGACTGGTCAGCAGTTTGACTTGAAGTCAGCTACTTTCACACTGTGGTTTCTGTCTGTGAGCTAGTTTGCATCCCACCTAGTGATATCGGGGTTGATGCCTAGCTTACTGAGTTTTTCTATGATTCCTGAGTGGGGAATGGTATCAAAGACCTTGGACAGATCAAGGTAGGCTGTGTGAACCATCTTGCCTTCATCCACAGCTCTGGTGACTGACTCAAAGAAGTAGAGCAAGTGGAGCAGGCATGATTGACCCTTCACAAAACCAAACTGTGTGGGATCCATTCCCTATATCCTTGTTTATTAGGTCCATATAATGATGCATTCCATAGCTTTGCATATTAGACTCATTAGGCTAGTTCCCAGGTTCTGTAGTTGCTCCTCCTTTGTGGAGAGGGATGACTGAAGCAGTGCGCCATGTGGTAGGGACAAAGCCTGAGGTGAAGCTGTGATTGAACAGGGGCACGCAGGTGAGGTGCCAGTTCACTCAGTAGTTCATGTAGAACACAGCCAGGGATATTGTCAGGTCCCATAGAAGCTGTATTCTTGGCCTTGGACAGTGCTGTTTTAACCTGTGCAGCAGTAATGTTGGGTGCCTGGCAATCTACTGTTAATGTGATAGGCCCTTAGGGAGGGGAGAGAGGGGTAAAGTTGGCACTGAATCTGGCGGCCAGTATATTGGCAATATCTTTTGGCTCAGTATAGGAAGTACCATTGTGCAGTAGCTGAAAGCAAATCTTGGTATTGCCATGGAGATTCTTTACATAACTATAGAAGGCCTTTTGTCTGTCTACTATCTGCTGCAATTCTGTTTTCACAGCTAGCTTTAGAAGGTTTGATGAGGGATCTCGACTCTGTGGCTGATAAGGGAGTTTTTCCAGTCTTGGGACTTCACCTTATTCTGCATCAGTTTCCTTCTTCTGTTGTAGAGTTTGTTTATGGCAGGGGACCACCAGATTGGCTTCCTATTTTTTGGAGGAGCGCTTGTTGGTTCTGTTGGGTATGAAGAAGATCCATGCATTTGTGTACGTGTTTGTACAGTGCATTGGTGTATGATTCGGGGGTCATGCAACTATTCTCCATTTACAATGGTGTCGTGAAGTTAGCCATCTCTGTTTTTAGGAGCCCAAAGTTAGCTCTGGAGAAGTTTTTCATGGAGGTTACCTTTGTGGGGGGAGGGGGGGATTTCCAAGGTGATTAGTTTGTGGTCTGATCTAATCAGGGAGGAGTTGACTATTGATGTAGAGCAACGCTCACCCATGTTAGTAATGACTAGGTCCAGGATGTTGCTACCTCTGGTAAGGGTAAGAACGAGCTGGTCCAGGGCATTGGAATTAATGAATTCCAGGAAACGGGGTAGTTGAAGTCGCCCAGTATGAGAGTGTTAGGTTGGACCCTAACATTCTCCAGGGTGCTTAGGAATGTGGAGTGTGAGTCTTGGGACATGGTTGTGGACCTATAGCAGGCTACGACCTGAATCACTGTCTTACCCAATGTTAGCTGCACCTGAAGTCTCTTTGATGCGTTATGTTGGGCTACCAGTATGGATGTATGTGCATCCTTTATGAATATGGAAACACCACCACCTTTGGAGCTTCGTTCCAACTTCTGGGGCCGAAAGGTGTGGATTGAGTTATAGCCTGGTGGTGCAGGGGTGCTTTCTGCTGCTTTGAACCAGGTCTCTGTTACAGCACAAATGTCAATGTTCTCCATTTTAAGGAGTGCTTCAAGTGAGTGCGTTTTGAAAGTTAGACTTGTAGCATTGAGCAGCATTACCCTCAGATTGCATTTGGTTTGTAGCTGTTACGGTGGTAATTTGGTCTTTTGATCACCACCTAAAAAAGGCACTATAGGGGTGGCAAGATCATTGGCCAGAATCTGGAAGCCCAGATATGACAAATGCAGGCCATCTCTGACAAAGCATCGAGGTCTGTCAGTCCTGTCATCCCAGGCAGATAGATAATGTATCCTCTTAGAATGACACCTGAAACTTAACCAATTGTTGAAATCAATCATTTTCTGCTTGTACTGTGGTATTATTCTAGGTGATGGGAGGACTAGAGTCATACCCGCCTGGGCTACATAATCCGAGAGCTCCACCATGTCTCTCTTAATGTAGTCCAGGGAGGTACGTCTCAGATCATTTACACCCACATGTACAGTGACAGAGTCATATTTGTACCTGTTTTTTATGGACCTGAGTGCATGCGTTATGTGGTGGATCCTGGCACCTGACAGGCAGCTGATTGTTATATTCAACCTAGTGAGTGGGACATCAGTGTGCCTCACTAAATGGGTCACCTATGACTAGTGTGTTGGGCATGCTGTTTTGCCTTGGGGGCTTTGGTTGAGTGGCACACTGTTTAGGAGAGTTGTGTCTCATGATTAGTGTTGTGTTGTGGTGGTCGAGTGCTTTTCTGCCTTGGAGGTTTCTGCTGTTTGAATTGATTTTTATTGAGAGCCTCAACAAAGACGGGTGTGTGGTTTGTGTTTTTATGTGAAAGCAGTGCTGGTGTGTGTTCTGGAGGGCTATGTGTTCCATGTGGTGTGATGCAAATGTTGACCTTCTCCTCTTGACCAGCTGTTCCGGTCTTGACTGGAGAGTGCATGGCTTCCACTTTGGATATGTAAGTTCATCTCTTGCAAGTCTTGAGTGTTAGGAGGTAAGAGGAGAGGGTAGTCTGTGTACATGAGGCAGTTGCTACATTGCCTCAGGATGTCCAAGTTCACCAGGTTAATAGGAGAATGCACAGGGAACTGACCATGAGACATGCCTGGAGGATTGGGCATTAATAATAAGTACTGGAGCTGTTTGCTTATAGAACGTTTAGTGCTGGTAGCACTTTTGTGTGCTACAATAATTGCTACAAGAAGTCTGGTAAAGTGCTAGATTAATAAGCTAGTAAAAGTGCAGTAGAGGAGAGAACTACCAGAATTAAGGGAAATATTGAAGAGCAGATTTTGGCACTACTCAGAAGCTTACAAACAGTTCTGGACACAGCAAATCTGTATCTGGACTAGACTAGTTACAGGAAATGCAGGAAATAAGCGCAAACGTGGGCTTTTAAACCAGAAAGTTGAAAGATATGGAAAGACTGCCCAAATGGCTAATAAACTACAATTTCTGGGCCAGAAACCACTTCTCTTGTGGCAGATAGGTTACCTAGTGCTTACCACTCCCACTGATAAGCCAGAAGGCTTCCCTCCAACACAGAAGGGCTTAGGGGACTCAGAAGCTTACAGACAGTCCTGGATATAGCAAATCTGTATCTGGACTAGACTAGTTACAGGAAAGGCAGGAAACAAGATTAGAACTTTTTTTTTTTTTGTAAAGTGGAAAGGGAGAAAAGAGAAACAGAAGATAATTCAACGTTAAGGACCTAAGTGACTTGCCCTTCTCAAATGTTCTCTCTGTATTAGGTAGAATGAGCTAGTGACACTAGACTGGATAGAGCTGTGATACAGCTGAAACTGGTAGGAGTCTCTGAAGTCAAAATATGATCTCACTGTACTCGGTTGAGTGAGCAAATGAGATAGACCCAGGAGGAACTGTTCAAACACAAATTTACAGGAGAGGCGGGCAATTCCAAAGCCACCAAGAACAGGGAGAGAGGGTGGGGAAACTAACTGCAGAAAAAGAGAGAGAGAGAGACCACAGTATTCTATGAAACAAATACATTGAAAAATAAATAACTGCAGAGAGACACAAACCACAATATTCAATGAAACAAATAGAAAAATAAAATGTAGCACAATCTTTAACACTGCAAGTTTTCACTTAACTCAGCTAGTAATGCAGTTGAGTGTAGGTTTATAGCAGAAAGCCAAACAACTCCGATATTGAGCAGTAATAAATTCAAAGATATGTGACTAACACTTAAAAATGCAGAGAAACCCTCTAGGCTAAGAGTTTAACACTGAATATCAATGAAGTGAAACCCCATAACTCCCACTTACTGCAGACAGAGAGAGAGAGACCACAGTATTCTATGAAACAAATAAATAGAAAAATAAATAACTGCAGAGAGACACAGACCACAATATTCAATGAAACAATTAAATAGACAGAAAAATAAAATACAGTATAATCCTTAACACTACAAGTTTGTACTTAACTCAGCTAGTAATGCAGTTGAATGTAGGTATATAGCAGAAAGCCAAACAACTCAGCTATTGAGCAGTAATTAACTCAGATATTGAGCAGTAATTAGTGAGCAGTAATTAGTTATTAAATTATCACTTAAAACATAGGCACACATACTTTAGTAGAAAAGAAACAATAACATTTCATTTTTTTCAATGTACACATTCTACATTACGTTTTCTTTCTTAACAGTAACTATTCCAAAGCAAGATTTTTTTGTGCATAAAATGGAGCTATTAAGAAAAAAAATTCTTGACTACAGGCTTATAGATAAGGCATCTGATATATCTGAGCTAATGTTATAAAAAGAGATGTAAAATATTCTTATAATGATAATGCATGGCAGTGCAGAGGACTAATGCACTGAGCTGTTAATAAACTGCCTTCTTGTGGCTAAGGGTACAGTGTTTAATTATGTTCACCTTCACTTGCTTACTGTGCATCTCTGAGGAAGTCAATTAACCAGACAGTGCTTCCAGGTCACACTGAAGGGACAATTTGTCCAGCGCACTTACCAGTCAGCAAATGGGTGATATGAACAAAATAAAAATGGAGAGTCTTGTATGAATAAAAATAGTAAAGATCTTCTATGGTTGTAACTTTTAATGAAGATTTTCAGGATGTAAGACAAGTAGAATAACCCTAGTGTTTATGAACAATCAGCCCGTTATGATAATGCACGTGTCACTACAGCCAGCATTCACAAATAAATAGTAGTAGTAGTACTTTGGGTATGATTTGAGTAATACCCAATATAAAAATGCAGGTCCTATGCTTCTAGAATTATGTCCATAGTTTAGATTTATGCTGAACAGGTTGTGGGGGTATCCTTTCATGCCTGCCACCACCACATATTACCTAGGTGGGCATTTTACTTGTAGTTCAACTCGGGTAGCTTATCTGACAGAACACACAAGTTGTTATGCATTCTGTATTGGTCATATAACTAGAAAATTAAATGTATAAATTTATCAACATTCATATGTAGTGTAGAAACAGAAACACAGCAGAGAAGGCCAAGTAGACTTGTGTTTATGGATAAATTTCAGTAACTGGCTAGTAAGTGCACTGCCTGGATTCAAGGAAAAAGAAGACCTGGAAAAAAAATCCGCTACAGAAAGTGAGGAAGAAACACTAACTTGAGAGAGTTCTGCAGCTGTTCAGCAAAAAGCAATGCAACCTTCAGGCATGACTTCCAATAACCTACAGGAAGATACAAGACAACTGCATACAGACCTGGTTAAAATAAACAAAACACTGATGGAGTATATCAACACAAGCAACAAAAGGCTGGAAAAATGGAAGAAGCTTTAAGATATTTAGATGAGATGATAAAGCTGCAAAAATCAGAGGTCGAAATGGAAGAAAAGGCTGGCTGAATATGAAACTACTCAGGAAGAGATGTTTCACAAAATAATAAAATTGGAGGACACAGCACGAAGGGAAAACCTGAGATTTTCAGCATTAATTTTACAAAAGTTCAAATAAGCAACAGGACTGGCATTCCCCAGCAGGAGTTGTTAGTTGAAAGGACACATTGTGTGTATGCTCCAAACCTAGCTATAAGAAAGCAACCTAGACCTTTAATACAAAACATGCAATCCTACCAGCAGGAGGAGTTGATTCTGACAAAACTGTGGCAGAAAGACAAAACACTAAAAGTGGGAGACAGCAAAGTGTTTGTGGGGAATGATTAGTCATTGTATACCAGGCAGAAGAGGAATAAATTCCGTTATTCAGGGCATGTCAGGATGCAGGTGTGATATTCAAATGGCTGTATCCAGCTGTCTTTAAGGTATTCTTCCCGGGGGTGGGGGGGGGGTAATATCTTTTTTTTAATGAAGTGCATGCTAAGAAGGAAATACAAAGATTTGTCCAACAAAAGTGAGCTGTGAAACAGAAGGAGTTTCTTCTTCTTGATCTTCTGGTAGTAAAGACTACAGAGAGATTGCACCTGTGAAACCTTTACCTGTATTTCAGTGGGAAATGGAGAGAAGGAAGGGAGCACAGGAGTTGCCTAAAAGATTCGCGTACTTTGTAAATGAAGCAAAGGCAGGGTTTAGGTGATGGAGAAGAACAGCAATAAAACCAGTAACTCACTGTGGGATTAAAATGCAGTAATTATAGTTGTGAAAGGGGACAGAACAAGAAAATCTGGAAATACTGGACTTTCAAAATTTGTTGGACTTGTGGGGGACTGTAATGTATATGCCTTACTTCATGTCATTAATGTTCGAAAAATGCTTTGGGGAAGGGAAGAGAGGGGAGAAAGCTAACTGTAAGTAAAGAAAACATTTTCTTTTCTTAATAGTATTATATTTGTGGTGTATGGTTTTGTTTGCATGCTATTTCTAAGTGTAATAAGGACTGTGAACATGTGCTGTTTTTTTCTTCTTTTTCTCTCCTCTGCTCTCTCTCTCTTATTATGCAGTTTACAGAAATATAGGTAATGTTATGTAAAAAAAAAGCCTGGTTAAAAAGGCATGACAGAGTTAAAACTGATGTGCTTTTTCTCATTCTTGCATGGGGAATTGATTGGTTTAAGGAACATAGATTCGTTTTAAGAAAGAGCGAGCAAATGAAAAGAAATATTGAATATTATTCTAGCAAATGCATGTGTACTTAGTAGGAGTTCTGCAGCTGGTCTTCATGTTTCCATGGAAACAATCTGATAAAGAGAAACTGGCTGTCCGGTTCTCGTGTCTCCATGGAGAAAATCTGATAAAGAGAAACTGGAGACAGTCTGGTGGAAGGGGATTGGCTGAGGGAAAGAGAAAAGAGAAATTGATTAGGCCATAATGCTCTCTGAAAGCAATCAGGGGTTTTCCCAGCTGGGACAGCTTTAAAGATAAGACAAAAGCAATTAGACTTGAAGTCAAGTTTTTGCTTAAAGCATTCAAGTGGGTTCTCAGCTGGGAGAAGTATAAAAATAGACAAAAATCAAATAGCACTTACTAATATCATAGGCTGTACCATGCATTCTAGCATGACTAACCTTTCTTTTTGGTTAACTCTAGCCTGTCTGTGTGGCTATCAACTTAGAACTTTTGTTCTTATTAGGAAGCAAAAACTTCCAATATTTGAAGATGTACATAGTTTTGGGTGTTATTAAGTTGATAGATTTTTTTTTTTTGGGGGGGGGTGGCCAGGATTTGTTTGTTCTGTTTGAGGGCTTTCAAAAAAACAAGTTATTTAAGATGTGGCATGGGCTTAAAGGGATATGACAAGAAACGACTGTTTAAAATACCAACCTGCGTAACAGTATATGCATGTAATATAAAAGTTAGAACTGTACATTTAACAAAAAAGCAGTTATACATAAAAGGTGGTAATAATAACTATGAAAGACATTACAGAGAACATCATGTTCTTATCTGAATGGTCTCACAGATAAATATAAAAAAGAAAGAGTAGAGAACTGTATTAAAAATGGAGAGTGTAAATAGCTATGCTACAGGAGATACACCTGGAAAGAAATGAACATGTGAATTTGATAAAGAAAGGTTTTCGTGATGGTAATTCAGCAGAATATATGGGGCAAAGATAAAGATGAGTATTTATATTAATTGCAAGAGGAGCTCCAATAGCGATAGAAGAGGTAAAGTAAGATAATGGAAGATATGCAATATTAAGGGGCGGGTCTATATTATCTCACCGAAACAGCAATACAGCGAATGCCGTTTCAGTGACGCATAAACACCGATCCACCACTTCTGCGAACGGCCAGAACATTGATTTATTCCAAGGAATAAAATCACTTGGCCATCGCCATGTAATTGCCCTTTTCCCCACTGTAGAGCAATCTCGGAGTTGGTATATTTAGTTAGGGGGGGTGTGGGGGCCACAGCCCCCCACTTTGTAATGTTATGTATGGTGTTTTGTGTGTGGTAGGACTAATGATTTTTTTCCTTTTGGAACAAACTCGATGTTCTGGCCATTCGCGGAAGTGGTGGATCGGTATTTACGTGTCGTTGAAACGGCATTCCACTGTATTGCCATTTCGGAGAGATAATATAGACCCCTAAGGGGCTACTGACAAGGAAGGAGGATTACACTGGCATGCATTTACATTCCACCTAAAACTGCTATAATGGAACTTAAGAAAATTCTGGAAGAAGTAATCAGCTTTTAGCAAGGAATAATACTTATAGATGGAGACTGGAATTTGGTTTGCAACAGTGAATATGTGTCTGGGGGGGGCTAGCAGGGAAGTATAATAAAGGAGGGTAGATTTGAAGAAATTGATTAAACTGTTTGGCATGGAAGATGTGCATAACAGTACTAGTAATTATGAGTGAATTTACATATTATTCTCCAAGATAGAAAAACTGGGCTAGGCTACATAGAATTTATAACTCCCAGGAACACGTGCATTTAATTGAAGGTCTTGAAATGCACCCAATAACTGTTTCAGATCATGCACCAATAATAACTAAAATAAAAATGTAAGGTAATGAAATAAAAATGAGACACTGGCGCTTTCCCCCCTATCAGTTGAGAAGAGAGGAATTTAAGGAATGGGTTTTGAAATTAATTCAGGAGCTACTAGAGAAGATAGAAATTTCTTCTGAAAATATAGCTAGGGAGTGGGATAAAATGAAAGTGTTGTTTAAAACTAGGGTAGAAATAAAAGAAAGGGAAATATGGTTAAGAAGCAACAATAATTATTTATCGGGACTGACATATGTTGAAGTATTGCAAAATGGGGGGAAATCTCTCAGAACAAGAAAAAGAGCAACTGCAGAATGCTAAACAGAAAATAAGGGATTACCTCGATAATATGCACAAGTTTAGAAAGACTGCTGTTAAGCAACTGTTGTTTGAAAATAAGTCTAGAGAACAAAAACTTTTAGCACAATGACTAAGGCAACAGAAAGTGGAAAGGGCTGTCACCAAGCTTAGGAGTCTATAACAAGGACGATAATGAGATCCTGTAAAAGTATTAGAAATATTTCAGAAATTTTATGAAAGTTTGTATACAGCAGAAAAATATGGAAATCAAGAAAAGGTACAAATGGAAATGGTTATAAAAAAATTAAATATGCCAAGGTTAGCGGTATATGAGGCTCAATAACTAACAGGATAGGAAGGGATGAGATAAAAATGGCTATGTATAACCAGTCTACAGGAAAGTCTCAAGGAATAGATGGTATTCTTCTGGAAGTTTGGAAGCTAGGAGGGAAAATGATAAAGATCTGAAAAAGTTAGTTTAACATTATTTTATGAGAAGTACTAGCATTCTGGAAGAAAGCAGTGGTAACAGTAATATCTAAAGAGGGTAAAGATCCATTGGATCCAGCTTCATACAGGCCTATTTCAATGCTAAACCATGATTATAAAGTGTTTATGTCTATAATGGCTAAAAGAATGGCAAAAGTGATACCAAAATTGATAGATCTGGATCAGTGTGTTTTGTGGAGTTGAGGCAAACCTTTGACAATATTAAGAGAACATCGATGATCTAGAGGGCAGCAGAATGTAAGAAAAGACCACTATTACTGGTGGGTATTGATGCAGAGAAACCATTTGACTGATTAGACTGGGACTTCATGAACATGGCAAATGAAGGATTTGCTTTCCCCTGATACAATTATAAGGTTGATTATGAGTGTATATGAGGGATCTGAGGTGAAAATTAAAGTAGGTGGGGTTCTGTCTGGTACCTTATGCTTAAGTAGAGGATTCAGACAGGGTTGCCCACTTTCCCTTTGTTATTTGCATAATATTTAGAACCACTGGCAAAGAAAATCTAGAAGATTTAGGATCTTTGCCTGGAAGTGTTTAAACGGGTATTTTTTATACCCCAGTTTTTTTTTTTCCTCAGGTAGATAGCAAATTCAGAAATTCAAGGATATTCAAGGATATAATTGGTATGGAAGTCAGGAAAAGCTGGCCCTGTTTGCAGATGATGGTGTTTTATACATGACAAAACCAGAAAGGGACGTTAGTGTTGTAGAGTATTTTAAGACAGTTTCATGTCTTCTCAGGATACAAAATTAATGAAGCTAAAACAAAGGCAGTAGCGGTAAATTATGTACCCACATACGAATTGGTCCAACAATGTCCATATTTATGGGGACATGATAAATTGAAGTATTTATGAGTATGGATTAGAAATCACACTGTTATGGCAGCTAAGGTTATGTGGGAAGAGACTAAACAGAATATATTACAAAAATTGAGAAACTGGAAGCTTTGTTATATGGATATGGACTTGTGGATATGATTTCACATATGATTTATTTGAAGGAAATCTATTATCAGTATGTATACACATACTTATCGTTAAAGTTTGTGCACTGCCTTTTTTTCTTAAGAGGCAGACAAGTTTAAACAGCCGGTACTATTATATGAGCAGGTATCGCTTTAAGAATTTAAAAGACTAAAAGCATAATAACAGCTGTAAATTTGGCGCCAACTTTTAAATATAAGGCCTACTCCTATCATCTACTTTGCTGATGAAGCTGACTATGTGTGGGTGAAAGCGCTCAACTTTTTATCATTGTTTTTTAACGTGTAACAGTTCGTGTTATTACCATTGTGGAATAAATATTTTTTACGTATGTAGAGGTAGTCGTACACTTATTGGTGATTCTGTGGCAATTATACATCAGAAAAGGAAAGGTAATAGAATGGGAGGCCAATAATTTATTTGGACTGCAGGTTAGATATTGCCTTCCCTATCTAGGATTCATATCAGAATATAGGCAAAGAGAAAGAAATTGGAGGCTCTTAAATGAAAGAACAGCATTGGTAGAGTTTTTAATAGAATCTAGAACAGAAACTGCCATTAAAAAAGGGATAATTAGTAGAGTATATAAAATATTCCATGATAACTATAAGAATCAGAGGAGTTTAGAAAGGATT
The DNA here is from genome assembly GCF_019279795.1 of Protopterus annectens. NCBI lineage: Eukaryota > Metazoa > Chordata > Ceratodontiformes > Protopteridae > Protopterus > Protopterus annectens. The sequence goes on from NC_056728.1 coordinate 48,544,027, forward strand.
GGGAAGAGTGCTTGGATAAGCAATTCACAAAGAGACAATGGAGGAATATGTGTATCTCCCAAATATGCAACAAAATCTAGAAGATTTAGGATCTTTGCCTGGAAGTGTTTACACATGTATTTTTTATACCCCAGTTTTTTTTTCCTCGTGTAGATAGCAAATTTTGGAGGTGTGATGGGCAGGAAAGAGGTGGGTGGGAACATATCTTTTGGGAGTGTAGTGAGCTGGTAAACTTTAGGGATTCCCTGATGACCGCTTTGTCAGAGATGCTGGGTGAGCGAATTGGATGGACTGGGGAGATGATTTTTCTGAGCTATGATACAGAATCGGAATTACATAGACATAGAAAAGCCTTGCTGAGTCTAATTATGGTGGCTGCCAAAAAAAACAGTTACTAGAAAATTGAAATAAAAGTCTAGACCAACTTTATTAGTAGTAGTGCACAACTGGATTGGGATCTTTAGAAAAGGGGAAGGAGAAAACTACATGGGAAAAATGGGAATTATGGGAACAATATATGCAGAGAAGGAACAAGGTTTAAGAGGCAGGATTTGAATGAGCCATATGATGCTTAACTGACAGTGACTGGCTTTTCTGTGTGATGTATAATGTTTGTGATTACGGTTGTTTCATTGATGTCTGTGATGTGTAATGTTTGCAAGTAAAGTGGTGTCAGTGTTTGTTTTTCATTTATATAAATGTAAGATTGCATACATCATTCATGATAATTTAATAAACATGTTTATTGGGAAAAAAACATTCATATGTAGTATGAAAGACATTTTTGAAAATGCCTTGGCGGCAAATGTTTTAGAATATGAAGTTTCTGGTGTGTGAGGAGCAGAAGTGCTTGCTAGCTGTTTTGGAGTAAAATAGTTGGTATTCTTGGCAGTGAGGAACATTTGGAGGAGAAGCAGTGTATTTTATTTTATTAAAAATCAATTAAGAAAACGCAGACCTATTTCCACTAAAAAAAAAAAAAATCACGCACGCAAAATATGTACAACTCCCATTAAAAACAGCACTGCACATATAAAACGTACACATGAAATTTACATTTTAAAGTAATAATAATAAAAACTACAACCAACCAAAGAGAAAACAATAACATCAGCAAAAACAGACCTGAATTTCAAAATCTATATGTAGTTTAAACTAATATTGTAAATTGCTAATTTTGTAGAGTTTTAATTGCATTTACTGTTTAGGACTATACACTCAAATGTGTTAGCCTTTTCTGAGTTTATTTACTGTATTATTGCATTGTTTAGCCTGTTTTTAACAAAAAAATGGTATCTTGTTTGCTCATTTCCCACCTTTCCTAGCCAGTCCATATCCCAGGCTTTGCTTCTCTCAGGACTTTATTTTATGTGTTCAGAGCTATCCAGACCTTGCTGTGGTAGAGGGAAGTCCTACTGCTTACCAGTGGGAGTGGTGAGCATTGTACTGCCTATCTAACGCTAGAGGAGTGGTTTCCAGCTCTGAAATTGTAATTTTATTAGCCTTTTTGGGCTGATTTCTATCCCTTTCAACTTTCTGGCTTAAAAATGCATGTGTTTGCACATTTTTCACATCGTGCAGCACTGCGAGGCTACAGTTAAACTATTCCAGGTGCCAGAAAGTCTGCTCTTCAAATTTTCCCTTAGAACTAGCTGGTTTCTCAGTAGTAGCACTAAAATCTGAACCCCTGTGACTAGCACTTTCTCTAGAACCTGCTGGAAAGCACTAGGAAGCCTGAAACTGATACAAGCACTCAACTCTCCTTGTCAATAAGAAGAAATTAATCGTAGGCACTAAACAGCCTATAATTGCAAAGTACCTTGCAAAGGTAAGGGAAAACGGCTCTTAAACTTTACAAAAAAAAGCACGTAAACAGGCATGTCCAAGAGTCAGCTTCCAGTGATTTCTCCTGTCCACCTGGTGAAGCTAGGCATACTGGGGCAATACGGCAACTGCCTCATGTGCACAGACAATCCTCTCCTCCTACCACCCAACACTACAACCTGCGAGAGATGCACTTACATAGCTAAACTGGAAGCAAAGCTCTCTCCGGCCAAGATTGTGCTAGACAGTCAAGAAGAGAAGGTTAACACCTGCTTACACCTCAACCAACTCATAGCCATTCAAAACCCACACCATCAACCCCACACATAGCAACACTAAACCCACATATGCGGAGGCTCTTAACATTAACCTGCCCAAGCAACAAGGACCTCCAAAGCTGAAACGCAAACAAACACCAGTCACAACCAAAGTGACACATAGCTCACAACACCAGTGTGCCACCCAACAACAGCCCCTAAGGCAAGACAATGTACCCAACACTTTAGTCATAGGTGACTCTGTAGTCAGGCACACTGATGTCCCACTCACCAGGCTGAACAAGGAGAAAATTACAGTCAGCTGCCTGTCGGGTGCCAGGATCCGCCACATAACGCATGCACTCAAGTCACTCCACAACAAGTACAAATATGACTCTGTCATTGTCCATGCTGGAGTGAATGACTTGAGACGTACCTCCCTGGTCTACATGAAAAGAGACATGGAAGAGCTCTTGGATCATGTGGCCCAGGCAGGTATGACCCTAGCCTGAGTAGCATCCTGCCTTCTCCCAGAATTATACCACAGTATAAGGACAAAATGATTGACTTCAACAATTGGCTAAGCTTCTGGTGTCATTCAAAGGGGATCCAGTATCTGTCTGCCTGGGAAGACATGATCGACATACCACGATGCTTTGCCAGAGATGGTCTGCACCTGTCACCCCTGGGATTCAGGTTACTAGCTACTGCTCTTGCCACCCCTATAGTGCCTTTTTTAAGCAAGGTTCAAAGGATAAAACCACCACCGTACCAGATACAAGCATGCAAAATCTGAAGGTAATGCTACTCAATGCTAGAAGTCTAAACCTTAAAATGCACTCTCTTGAGGCACTCCTAAAAATGGAGAACATCGATATCTGTGCAGTAAGTGAGACCTGGTTCAAGGCTCCAGAGGGCACCCCTGCAATACCAGGCTACAACTCGTACCACACCTTTCGGCCACAAAACCAAGACCAAAACACTAAAGGTGGAGGATTGTCAGTATTCACCAAGGATATTCACACCTCCAGGCTAGTTGCCCAACACAATGCATCTGAAATTCTCCAGGTGCAACTAACACTAGGTAAGACTGCAATCCAAATTGTAGCTTGCTACAGATCCCCCACCATGCCCCAAGATTCTCACTACACCTTTCTAAACATACTGGAAAATATTAAGATACAACCAAACACCCTAATACTGGGTGATTTCAACTACCCTGCCATTAACTGGGAAAACTACTTGGGTACCAACTCCTTTTCCCAACGGTTCTTGGAATTCATAAATTCCAACGCCCTGGATCAACTAATCCATTGTCCCACCAGGGGCTCTAATATCCTAGACCTGATCATTACCAACATGAGAGATAGATGCTCCACACCAGTGGTCACCCCCTCATTGGTCAGGTCTGACCATAAGCAAATCGCCCTTGACATCCACATCCCTTACCCCAGTAAGGAAACCTCCTTAAAAATTTCTCCAAAGCCAACTTCATGCTACTGAAGTCAGAAGTGACAAACTTCATGACACCCATGCAGACGGGATCTGAAAGTTCAACTGCAGAATCCTACACTAAGGCACTGTATGAGCACATCCACTCGTGCATGAATCGTGCTATCCCAAATAGAACCAAGATGCTCTTCTCCAAAAAAAGAAAGCCAATCTGGTGGTCCCCAGCTATAAACAAACTATACAACAGAAGGAAGAAACTGTAGCAGAAAAGAGAAAAAATCCCAGGATGCAAAAAACTCCCTCACCAGCCTCAGTAAGAAGCTGAGATCCCTCATAAAATCCTCAAAAACTAGTTACGAAGATAAAATTGCCAAAGATTCCAAAGACAACCACAGGACATTCTATAGTTATGTCAAGAATCTAAATGGCAATGCTCAGATCTGCTCTGAGCTACAACAGAATGGCATTAAATATACTGATCCCAAGGATATTGCCAATATCCTGGCAGATCAATTTAGTGCCAACTTCATGCCCCCCTCACCCCCTAAACGGCCCATCTCAATACCAAAAGATTGTCAAATTCCGGTAATCACGGCTACCCAGGTAGAAACCGCACTCTCCAAAGCTAAGAATAAAGCATCCATGGGATCAGATGACATCCTAGGCTGTGTACTACATGAACTACAAAATGAACTGGCACCTCACCTAAGTGTCATGTTTAATCATAGCCTCACCTCAGGCTTCATGCCCACTGAGTGGCACACAGCGACAGTTATTCCACTCCACAAAGGGGGATCCGCCTTGGATCCCGGGAACTACTGTCCCATCAGTCTGACAAACCTGATCTGCAAGGGCATGGAACGCATTATCATGGAACTTATAAACAAAGACATTGGCAACCTTCAAACACTGGACCCCACCCAGTTTGGGTTTGTGAAGGGCCGATCTTGTCTCCTGAATCTGATTGACTTCTTCGAGTCAGTCTCCAGAGCTGTGGACGAGGGTAAGGTGGTCCACACAGCCTATCTGGACCTCTCCAAGGCCTTTGACACCATACTCCACTCTGGAATCATAGATAAATTTACAAAGCCGGGCATAAATCCCTACATCACTCGATGGGTTGCCAGCTGGCTTACTGACAGAACCCAGACTGTAAAAGTAGCCGACTCGAAATCCAGCTCCAGACAAGTGGAGTATCTCAGGGTTCAGTCCTGGGACCACTCTTGTTTGGCATCTACGTCTCTGAAGTACAGGCCAACACTAAGGGTCTCCGGCTAACAAAGTTCGCAGATGACCACAAACTGAGAGTCATTATTGAATCCCCAAATGATGTAGATATTCTACAAAAGGGCCTTACAGAAACAAGATGCCTGTTGCCAGAGCCATGGGCTCAAGCTTAATGCCAAGAAATGTATAGTTATCCCCTTTGGAAAAAACATGTACCCATGAATTACCAAATAGGTGGCAGTACACTAAACATTGAAAGTGTGATATGAGACTTAGGGACAGTGGTCTCACTTTCAATAGCCACATCGTCACAACAGTCAGGAAATCCTTCTATGTGGCACACCTCATCATTAAGGGCTTTTCATCCAGAAAAAAGGAGGTCATTGTCCCACTGTACTCATCCCTCATTAGACCCATTATAGAGTATAATGCCCCATTTGGTATGTACCTCACAAGACATCTGCAACAGCTGGAAAGGCCACAGAAATACCTCACTAAGAGAATCACAGGCCTAAAGCAGATGCCATATGCTGACCATCTAAAAAAATTCCAGCTGTACTCTGTGGCATATCGTCTACTCAGAGGTGATCTCTGCTTAACATACAAGGCCATGTCAAACCCTGAGCTGCTGGACATGCTCCACTTAAAGAAATCCCAATCCCTCAGAACCACACGCTCCAGGGATCTAAACCTTGTCATCACATTGAGCAAAACATGCTGGAGGGTTAGGTTCCTGACCCAGAGCCTCCCCATACTCTGGAATAGACTGCTCATACATGTCAAGCAGAGCGCCTCCTTGGCCCTCTTCAAAAGGAACCTTGATGATTGGATGGGAGATAGGAAATTTACCCCGGGGATCATGTCAGTCGCCCTGCTAGACAGGGGTCCAGAGAAGTAAATATTGTGGGAAGAAATATCCAAGGAATTGTTATGGCTAGGCTTGTAAAGGCCCTAGGGCCGATAGCCTAGTACCAACCTATGTATACACAGCTGTGCTTGTCTTGTGGCAACAGTTCCAGCAGCTCCATTTACCACAGATATCTATAAGAGTGTGTGTGTGTGTGTGTGTGTGTGTGTGTGTGTGTGTGTGTGTGTGTGTGTGTGTGTGTGTTTTAATTTTATATATATATATATATATATATATATATATATATATATATATAAAGCACACACACCCATGTATAATCTCAAACCCCTCTTTAGACACATGCTAGCTTGCCATGCTTAAGTAAGGAGCTGACATAGTACTGAGGGATATTCCTATTTTCAGTCCCAATTTACCCCTGTTCAGGATGTCCCTGTTTTTTGGAGTTGTGTCCCTGTTTTCAGGCTTAATTTACCCCTTCACACAATTTTCTGAATCTCCATCTTCAAGTCTGATATTTTTTGAACTGGTCTAGTACACAGAAACCACACTATATGATGTATAGTGACAACAATAATATACATCATACAACTCCTTTTTTCTGAAACAAAAATAAATGACCTTGTGTAGCAGAATTTTGTTGTACATTTCGTAAATGTCTACAGATCTTACATTATCTCATTGTTAATGTGCTTATGTTTTTCAATCATTTTTGTCACCCTGTGTTTTTAAAAGTGTTTGAGTATTATCCTACATTCCTATTGGAGGTGGGAAGAGTTGTGTGCTAGTTGGTATTCAAATTTTATGCTAATTATATGCCCAGTTTTATAGCTGTCTGTTCCTATTTTAAATGACTGCCGGTTGAGAGGTATGACATCAGTTCATCTTCTTTCATCAGTGTCTGTGCAGCTGTGAAGTGCCTGCTGCTTTTATTTTGTCAGGTGCACAGCCTGCTAATGCTGTACACCTTTATCATCTCTCAGTGAATTTTCCAGGTGGCACATCCAGTGATTTATCACTTCAGGGTGCATAGGCTGCTCATGTTTTCTGCCCTTCTAAATATCCTTTCATCCACTTCTCTATCTGTAGCAGTGGCGGGGTCCCATACATCCTGCTTTGCTGAGTCCTCTGATCGTTTATTCATGCCGCAGTTGTATTCAGTATGCTGCTACCACAGAAAGTTTAGTCAGCTCAAGGTTCTATAGTGTACCTGTTTTTCCTGCAGCATGGTGCTTGTGTGCTGATGACTCTTCAGTGCTGTCTGATGTTCTTCGTGTTTCACTGTTGCAGTCATCGCATTTGGGTTATCCCTGCAAGGGTAGCCCTCAGCCGGCCTGAATACCAGAGACTTAGTATTTCTGCATCGATTGCTGTAGTTTGGAGACTGGCGTCAGGTCATCAGGGGTATAAATGAAGGCAGCCGATGCCATTACATCAGTCTTTCTTGCCATGGAGCCAGAAGCAGTTTGCACGAGTGCTGGTCAGCCGCTGCCTGAGTTTTGTTTCTGAATTGAAGTTGAAGTCTTCGAAAGTTAAGTACCCCATTGGGGATCCTTTTTTCTTGCACTAACCAATGTCAGAAAAAGTTAATAACTGTCTCACCTGTGGAAAGCAGATACCACACCGGGACTTCCATTCCTACAACATCACTTGCCTAGGCCCAGACCGCGACGTCCCTCATTGTTGGTTCTGTGATTTGTGTAACGCCAGAAATATTCATCGTCGGGCCCTTATTGTAGCCAGATATTTCCGTTTACAGTCGTTGAATTCTGATATGGCTTCCGTAAGCCATCCAACAGCAGACCTTCTGAAAAAACATAAAGATAAAGACAGAGACAGACTGCACAGGGCTAAACCTTCCGACAATGCTACTGCCAAGCTGGTCGTCAGTTCTCCGGAATTCATTGAGATGCCCACTTCAGTTAATTCAAAGGCCTCTAACAAGACCCTTTCGGAGTCCGGTATGCCACAGAACTCTTTATTTTCTAAGGATCCTGCAGTCGTCTCTACCTTGGATGGGTCCAGAGCCGCTGTGCAGGCACCAACTTCCGAGGAAGTCCTTCGCAACATCAACTCCAGACATAAACCGATGCCTTCTTTCACGGCTACAGTTCTTTCTAAACCACTTGAGTTCCTTAGGCCCAGGGATCAAACCACCCCTAAGAAACCACCTTCCAGCCATTCTTTGGTGCCTGCTCCCTTGCCCCAGTCACAAATGCTTAAAATGGCAGAAGACCTTATCATGCTGATTAGGGGAAGCCAAGCCACTCACTCAAAAAGAAAAAATTTTGTCTGAACAAGAGTCAGGTGAATCTGATGCATCTGACTATGAAGACATGCAGCCCCTCTCTGCATATGAGGATTCTGATGCAGAGGAATCTGTTCCTTCAGCCTCTCCTCCAGAGGATTTTTCCTTTGGGGAAGCCCTGCATACTGTAAGGGAGCATTTCAAATGGGAGAGTCAAGACTACCCTCAGTCTAAAAAGAGACTCGGAGAATTAATGGACCTTCCACAGCACAGGCCCTTAGCCATCCCCCAAGTCCTAGATGTGGTAGATGATGTCTTCCTTGAATCCAGCTTGACTCCAGATGCCCTTCCTCCTGCTCCCAGAAAGCCATACAGGTTCTACAGAGTCCCTGACTCTCACAAATATCTCTTTTAAAACCCAACAGCGGACCTTGAGGTCATTACTCAAGGCCCAAAAGGGTTTAAAGCTGCTTCAGCTAAGAATCCCACCCCTTCAGACAGGGATTCCAGAGCTCTGGACAGATGGGGTAAAAAAGTATACACCTCAGCTTGTCAGTTCCATATGCTTAAATATCAGCAACATACATTGGAACTCCTTAAACAAAAAATTACTTCCTTTCCTGCATGGGCAGAATCTACAGATTTACAGGAATTAATGCACTCTGCTGGTCAAGTAACTAAACACACCTTGCACTGCGGTTTTGATGCCCTATAAGCTTCTTGCAGGGCAGCAGTCAATGGATCTGTCATTAGAAGACATGCATGGCTTAAGGAGCAACCCCTTGCCAGACCATGTCAAATCAAAATTGTTGGATGCACCATTGCACAAAGATTACTTATTTGGTACTAAAGCAGAAGAGGTGTTACAAAAGATGGAAGGAAAAGGAAAATCTATGCAGACTGTTAAAGATTTCTTACAGGTACAGCTCCCTAGGTTCAGCAGGCATTTTGCTTCCAAGCCCTGGTCCTTTCCTGCACCTAGTAAACAGGGCCAACCTAGGCCCCATGGAAACAGACCTCCAAAACAGCAGTCCCATGGGTTGCAGAGATCTAAGAAGTGGACTGCCTCCACTTCAAAACCAGGGAGTTCTAAGCCACCCCCTTATGGCAAAAACTCAGAATGACTCACCCCCTCCCTACCTCGCCTCTGCCCACCATCACATACCCCTGGGAGGAAGACTCTCCTTTTATTCAAGCACCTAGGCCATCATTACCAAGGACCAATGGGTTCTGAACATTGTGTCTCAGGGTACAAATTCTCCTTCCACACCCTTCCAACCCCCAAAGGGTTCCCAGATCTACCACCAACTCAGTGGGCAGAGGCTCAAAAGCAAATCCATACCCTACTCTCCTTGGGAGCAGTAGAACACATTCCTGCAGAGAATGGCATGGAAAGTAGATGCCCTGTCCTTCCCCTGGGTAATCCTCTCGGTCTATACTTCTCCTCCCCTACCTCTCATTCCCAAGGTACTGATCAAAATAAGGAAGGAAAAACCAAGGACCATTCTCATAGCTCCAGACTGGCCCAGATAGCACTGCTACCCCTTGCTGTGCAGCCTGTCCCCACTGCCCCCATGGAATCTTCCTCGGGTTCCCAACCTCCTAACCCAGAGGGCAGGGGAATTTATGCACCCCCAATTGCAGGCACTCAGTTTGGCAGCTTGGCTTATAACCTGACCTCTGACCAATCTGCTGTCCTCAGTAAACAGGTTCTGGATGTTACCCGAGAGGCCAGACGCCCTAGCACCAGAAAGTCTTATGCAGATAAATGGAAAAGGTTCTGCACCTGGATCCAGGCTAAGGGGGCCAGTACGGCACAGCCCTCCATTCCTCTTATCCTGGAATACTTAGCTGACCTACTACACAGTGGTCTCTCTTTCTCCTCTATAAAAATACACACCTATTTTCACTCATTTTCCCACTGAGCAGCCTCTTTTTTCACACCCTCTGATCAAGCAGTTCCTCAGAGGGACTGACAACTTGAGGCCCCCCAGAAGGGCACCAACACCGGCTTAGGACTTTAACTTTGTCTTGGAAAAGCTCACCCTACCTCCATTCAAACCAGCTTCTTCTGCAGAGCTAAAATTTCTCTCCTGGAAGGCAGCCTTCCTCCAGTCCATCCCTTCATCCAGAAGAATCTCTGAGCTGCAAGCACTCAAGGCAGTGGGAACCCTTCATCATCTTCCATGCACACAGGGTATCCCTCAGAACTAATCCATCCTTCATGCCCAAGGTGGTATCCAGTGTGGCTCTCAACCAATCCATACATTTGCCTACCTTCTTTCCTAACCCTCAAAACAAGGGGAAAAGGATTCTGCACTCTCTAGATGTGCACAGACAGCTCAGATACTATCTGGACAGGACTAAACCCTTCAGAAAATCTTATCAACTGCGTTAGGACCCACTCCTTTAGAGCAGCCTCCACCTCTGCAGCATTCCTCAGAGGGGTCCCCACCAGGGACATCCTGGAGGCTGCCACCTGGACATCTGTTCATACTGTTGCCAAACATGACCACCTGTCTCTCTTCTCTAAATCCAGAGCCAGTTTTTCCTCTGCAGTCTTGCAGGGTATGCTAGCCAGCCCCTAGCTTCCTTGACTGCCTCCACCCATTTCCTCAGCATTGGGAATCTACCCAAATGTGATGACTGCAGCAGTGAAACACGAAGAACATAGTACAGTTGTGTATACTTACCATAAATGTAGATGTCCGAGTGTCTCCACTGTTGCAGTCCCGGTTTCCCTCTCTCCTTCCCACTTTTTCTTTTTGTTACCTTTCTTCCTTGTGGTTCTCCTTTCCTTAGAAGGGACACATTGGTATTTTTTCCACTGGTGAGGTACTGCCACCAGAGCCTGGCCTCCTACTTTGGGGCCTCCTGACTGGTTAGGGCAATAAAAACTGATGTAATGGTATCAGCTGCCTTCCTTTGTACCCCTGACAACCTGATGTTAGTCTCCAAGTGACAGCAACCGACACAGAAATACTAAGTCTCTGATTTTTAGGTTGGCTGAGAGCCACCCCAGCAATGATAACCCAAATGTGAAGACTGCAACAGTGAAGGCACTCGAACATCACAACTGTACTTTAATTATATGCCTGTTCATACAGTGAGCAAGACAGCCTCCAGCTTACACCTTAAACTATGAAGCAAGGGCTTATTTTTGCAGACTGGCTCCTGCTTTGTGGACCTTAGTTGGAGAATTTGTTGTAAGAAGAGATACTATTTTTCCCTTCTAGCACTCTCTTAAAGAACAGTTTTTCATGTTGATGTATCGCCACTACTTATCAAACTTCTATACTACATCAACTCATTATACCTGTCTTTACATGGAACAATTTCATCCTTGTATTTTCAGCTTATGTTTAAAAAGTCATTGTGTGTGTAATGTCAGTGCTATGTATATTGTAGATCCAAAACTCAGTCTACTTTTCTCTATTTGTAACCTTTGCTACTGTTTACCTATATTGATGTAGCTCTTTGTTTTGCAGTCAGTGTATTATAATATTTGCACCAGGTGAACCAAGATGACATATTAATGTTTACTTGCTGTCATTGTGGTCTTGGCTGTGGCTGAATAAAAAAAATCATTTGACCAGTCCACCAGTGTTGGAGATGAAATGCCAGTTTGATTTGAAAGAAAATGTTTAAATGTTTTTTGTCTGGTTCTGAGAAATGATACTGGTCATTTTCATAACATGACACGAAAATGGCTGTTTTGTAATGTTTCATATCCAACTTTTGAACATTCCCAAAATCTGGAGGGTGAATTTACCAGTGCAATGCAGTTTTACAATTTTGGTGCTTCTCACATATCTTTAACCATTTTCCAGCAAGTGTTTTCCATACTTTTACATGTATTATTATAATGCATGACAAAGTTGTAGCCGTGAAAAATTAAAACTTATTGGAAAGATAGTTCTTCGGGGTGACTACAAAATTACTTTTAAAACTAAATCATGCAGTGGCAAAATCACAACAAATAGAGACCCCAACTATGGAAGCCACTTGATGGAAGAAACGTTAAACATACTAAATGTTGGATGGAAACACATGCAGATTTTGCACATAGGCAGTAACAGGCCTGGTGTAGAGTATCAGCAGGAATGAGTGAAAGTGGCGGCAGTAGAAAAGGCAAAGGATTAGGGGTTCTGTTCAGTCATGGCCTGGAGCACAACAAAGGCAGAATGAGAGGACAGTGTCAGGAGCTAACAGAATGTTGGGGTGTATCGTCAGGGTGATAACATCACAGAAGCAAAAAAGTAATGCTTCCATTCTATGCAGCCATAGTCAGACCACACCTTAAATACTGCAGGTAGTTCTGGAGGCCATATAGGAACATCGGGTTGCTGGAAGGAATTTAGAGAAAAAAATACTAGAAGAGTCTGTGGGATGAAGGTGACAGAGTATGACCAAGAGGATAGAAGGGCTAGCTGTTTTCTCAACTTAGATCAAAAGAGTGAGGGTGACATGATAATTTGTTGACAAGATTATATCAAGGAAGTGTGAAGGAGTCATTCTTAACAAGAGGACAGAGGGGGGAAATAGGCAGCACAGGCAGACTGTTGTAAGGACTAAGTGTTTCCTGGATCTTCAAAAGTACTTTTTTTGCAGAGAGGTTTGTTGACTCATGATATGGACTGGAATGGGTGTTGGAAAGAGAATCCAAACAGCCATTTAAGGAGGCATTTGCATACCTGGACATAATATTGCAGCCTATGGTCAAGAAGTACTGTTATCACATGGAAGCCACTACTCCCTTATTTCAGTTCCCCAACATTAGAAGTAATATGGTGTCAGAGCACTGGCGTACTTCATGTGTAAGTTACCTGCATGGATTAGCAGCAGGGATTCAGGTAAGGAAACCTAATGGGCTCACTTGAATTGTTTTGATCCTTTGAAATGAACCATAAGTAGTTTATTACCCAAGTTTGTTTTCATTTGATGCAGATACAAGCAAATGCAAATATATATATATATATATATATATATATATATATATATATATATATATATATATATATATATATGTGTGTGTGTGTGTGTGTGTGTGTGCGCGCGCACAGAAATAACACCCACACTTCTTAGCATACTTTTTCAGTTAATGTCTATAGCCTTATTGTCGAATGAGAGAGAGAGAGAGATGAGTATAGTTTAATTGGAGTATATTCACAGAATAGTTAATGGTTATTTAACTCTACCATATACAGCTTCCTTTTTGAAGAAGAATTTATTGAACTCCTGACTGTGTATGCTTTGTAAGCTAGGCTGTAATTTCAGCTTTCTCCCCTTTGATCCTTTCAGGGTGTCAGCAGCCTGTGGGACTGTCCTATGGAAAAGCCAAGGTGTGTAGTTACAGTGGTTGGTACTACTGTGACGTATGCCATGTGGATGACACTTTCTTTATACCCGCACGACTGGTTCATAACTGGGACACAGCACGGCACAAGGTTGTTTTTTCTGTTTTATTTCTGAATTTGAAATGTTTAATTTTGCAAGTGATGAAACTTCCACTACCTGAATGGAAGCATACTCGAATATTTTAAGTGTCATTTTCTTTCAGTTTCTAATGATATTTAATTTAAAGCACGGGTAAGTTGAATCAGTAGAACATATAACTATTGTCTTTTTTCACTTTATTCTTCCTATTCTGCTGGAACTTCACCTTCCTGTACTACATATGGCTTGCATTACAAAAGAAAAAAAAAATGATAACTGGGGCTAGATGGTGAAAATGTTCATCATAAGGATTGTTGCTGCAATGATTTCATAATATGAATGCATTCATCTGCAATATGCTATCAGTCTCCTGACCAGGTCTTCAGAATAGTGGAGCCAGTCATTACCAATTCAGGGCACTGCACTTTGGACTCACCACAGCCCCCAGGGTGTTCACGACATGTATGGCAGTGGTAGCAGCTCACTTGAGACTGCAAGGATTCCGTGTGTTTCCATATTTGGACGACAGGCTCATTACCGCTCCAACCTGGCATCTATTGATAGAGGCAAGGGATTATGTTCTCAACACCTGCGTGCACCTAAGAATAACTGCAAATGAGAAATCTCAACTGTCTCCAACTCTGACTTTACAGTTTATAAGGGCAGTGCTGAATATGACAACAACCATAGCATCCCTTCCCCCAGTGAGAATTCAAAAAATCATAACTCGGGTTCAGAAAATAATTCACAGCAAGAAGGTACCTGCTCACCTAATTATACAGACCCTAGGTTCTATGGCAGTAACAATAACCCTAGTACCCCTAGCCAGATATCACATGAGAATTCTACAATGGCTGCTGGCATCTTAATGATCTATGCAATAACAACCCATGTCATACCAGATTCTGATCACCAACCATTTCAGGAAGTATCTAGCTTGGTGGATTCCCTCCAAAGAAATTCATCCTTTCAGAACCCAAGGCCATAGTGACCATGGATGCCTCCCAGATGGGGTGGGGAGGGGCATTTCTGGGCAAGACTGTCCAAGGCACTTGGTCCCCCTTAGAGGCCAACTTGCATATCAATGTTCTGGACCAAGAACGGTGCTTTTAGCATTGCAAGCCTTTCAACTAGTACTTCCTGTGGGAACAGTTGCAACTGAAACAGACAATATGTCAGTAGTTTGGAACAACAGCAAACAGGGAAGAAGCAAATCTTATCCCCTTTGTCGAAAAGCACTCAGTGTGTGCCAGGGATGATCTCTTCCAACCTCTTTCTGATAGCCGCTTGCATTCTGGGGAGTTCCAATGTGATAACAGACAAACTGAGCAGATGTATTCTTCAGCCTCACAAGTAGTCTCTCAATCCAAAAGTAACGGAAAAGATTTTCCATCAAAGGGGCCAGCCTTGCTGCAACCTGTTCACCTCTCTCCTAAACAACAAGTGCAGCAACTACTTTGCCCTGATTTCCCCCTCTGAAGAAGTCACCAAGAGATGCTGTTCTCCACACTTGGCCCTCTGAACTCCTATATGCCTTTGCCCCGGTACCTCTAATTCAAAAATTCTTACAGAAAACACTCAGGTTGAAGAGGAAAGTAATCCTCATTGCCCCCTTTTGGCCTTGACAGTTATGGTTCCCCTTTCTATGGCCTTATCTGATTCACTGACCTTGAACTCTGGACCTGGCTCCAGATCTTCTGTCCCATCCAGATGGACTAGTTCATCCAGACATTCTGAACCTCCAGCTGACAGCATGGTTCCTCCATTTCCATTAGTTGCCAGGTGTCTTGACCTTTCTTCCCTGGTATGCCATATAGCTTCTGGTAAGCCTTCCACCCATAAACTATATACTTGTAAATGAAAGAGATTTACCATTTGGGCTTGTGAAAGGGAGACTGGACCCCTTTTCCACTTCTGTTGATAATATTTTAGATTTCGTAGCCTCTCTATTCAGTGCAAGAGCTTCCTCTATTACCATCAGAATACAACTAGCAGCAATTTCAAATTTCCATGATGGTTTGGAAGAACGTTCATTGGCTTCTCATAGACTTTGTAAGTCATTTTTAAAAGTGACACTTTTGTTGAAACTGCCTTTCAAAGATCTTACTCCACCTTGGAACCTAAACCTACTGTTGCAAACCATTGTACATTCAACCTTCAAACCATCTGCAGACTGTGATCTAAAGTATTTGTCATGCAAAACATTATTTTTAGTAGCAGTAACTTCTGCTTGAAGAATTTCAGAATTTCAGGCCTTATCACATAAAATCACCTTATCTGATTTTTCACAAAGACAGATTCCTTATGAACAAATCCCACCTTTCTACCTAAAGTTGTGTCAGAGTCTAGTATGAGTCAGACTATTAATTTGATCGTATTTGCAAACGTTTCGAACAGAGGTGAATACTGTTTGCATTTGCTAGATGTTCAGAGACAATTATGCTTTTATGTTCATAGGACTAAGGACATGAGAAAATCTGACCAACTGTTTGTCTCCTTTTCAAGTGCTAGATTTGGTATACCAGTCAGCAAGGTGACCTTTGCCAGATGGCTCAAGGATTGTATTTCCTTTATCTATGACAAAAAGAAAATTGCCTCGCCTAGGCCTGTGAAGGCACATTCTACAAGATCTCTAGCCACTTCAGCAGTTTTTCAGTCTAGAGCTTCAATGGATGATATATGTGCAGCAGCTACTTGGGCTTCTCCCCATACCTTTATTACTCATTACAAATTGGATTTCGTCTGTAGGGGAAGAGCATCCTTTGGTTCAGTGGTGTTCCTCCCAAGGTCTAAGGTGGCTGGGATCTCTGCCCCATATGTCAAGGATAAAATGAAAATTGACAGCATCAGATAAAGAAGTTATGTACTTACCATAATGTTCCATCTGTGTTGTCCATTTTCATTTATCCTTGAATCCATCCCCCAGCCTTTGAAGACTCTTTGGTGGAACAGATAATGAACATATAACTTGGTGATCATTAAGGCATAGCAGATATGGCTTTCGATGAGACTTCCTTGTCTATCACTTTATATCTCATCTGCAAACTCGATCTGAGGTAATTGGGAAAAAGGGATTGTGGGCAGAGGTGACGCTCAGGAGATTTTGGTCAGCTCAAGCTATAGTAACTGCAGAGTCTGTTCCGATATCGGAATGGAGCCCATTTGTCAAGGATAAATGAAAATGGACAACACAGATGGAACGTTATGATAAGTACATAACTTCTTTTTCTGTCTTCCCTCGTGTCATTGGACTAGCATGGGTTTTACAGTTTGAGTGATCAAAAACAAATCTCTACCCCAGATATTCAGGTACTGACATTGCTGTTGGAATTAATGTTAACCAATAATTATATATACTTTGAAGGTGAATATTTTCATCAGGTTTCTGGTGTAGCCCTGGGCATAGCTTGCACCCTAGTATATGCCAGTGTTGTTCTAGCTGTCTGGGAAGAGATGATAGCTTTTAAACCGGAATGTTTGGCTTTAGTGCATGGATATTATAGGTTTTTGGATGATATATTGAATCGTTAGGATACAGTGGAACAATAGGATGAGTATTGTCTTAGATGGGAACAGTCTATTTCCTTTTTGAGATTTACTTATGTAACTAAGCCCATTAGAATTAATTATTTGGATATTTTACTGGAGAAAAACAACATCTACAGGTGCTATATTTCTAATGTGTATAGAAAAGAAACTTTTTCCAGTTCATATTTTTATTATACTGTATTTCCCTAAAAATAAGATTGGGTCTTATACTTTTCCCCCGCCGTAATACGCATTAGGGATTATATCAGGGGATGCCTTATTTACCCCCCTCCGTACAACAATCTACATTTATTTATTTATCTGTGTACACAAATTGGCATTTATTCATGTACACAAATCGACGTTTATTCATGTACACAAATTGACATTTATTTGGTACTTTTCTGTTATTGGGCAACAGTTCTAGGCAACACGTTAACAGTTGTGTGAGAAGTCTACATAAACAGTGCAACAAACATTTCAACTTCAGAATATCTACACCTTGGCTTTCACAGTGCAATATTTCATGCTTAACAGAAAGTGCAGAAAAATCTCAATACATGTGTGTTGGAGGAGGGGAATAAAACGGGAAAAACTGCCACTTTTTGAGTGGTGATGCTTTCTTTATTACTTACCCAAACCGTAAGAGAAGAATGATGGAAAGCCATAAAAATGAAGTCTGGGAACTAGTGGCCTTACTTTGTAATTACCCCTTGATAATGAAATGTTGCCTTAATGCAATCAAGTCAAAAAACTGACAAGAGCTTGCTGGCAGCTGAAAGCAGAAGCAATCCATTCTGTTGCCCCGATAACGGAAAAGTTATTCAAATACAGTCATG
This sequence comes from Protopterus annectens, assembly GCF_019279795.1. Lineage (NCBI taxonomy): Eukaryota > Metazoa > Chordata > Ceratodontiformes > Protopteridae > Protopterus > Protopterus annectens. The sequence continues at coordinate 48,561,703 of NC_056728.1, forward strand.
TCATCTTCTTCTGGAACATTGTCATAAGTCTCCAACCACCAAATTCTGGCCTGAATTTTCTTGCGACTCCATTTCCTGTAGAACCATTGGCCCCAATCTGCATGCCTAGCAATAGAGCTCTCCTTAAATGAGCACTGCTTGTCCATGTAGCCTGCTTGTAGTGCATTGGCAACACAGCTGTCAGTGATTTTATCCCATGAATTCTTCACCCAAGTCACAACCTCTTGCAGGCTAGGCTTCACACAGTTTCCATGCTGATTTCTTTCCATTCTGTTTTCAATGTAGTCATTGAGTTCCATGCACAAATGGTCCTTGAATGGCTTGTTTATTGCAGTACCAAGAGTCTGGAGATAGGCAGTCATTCCTGCAGGAATCATTATTTGATCTATTCTTCTCTGTGCAAGGAAGTTCTTCAAGTCTTTAGCGCAGTGAGTGCTGGCTGAATCCCAGACTAGCAAACCTCTTTCACCACCTCGCAAAACAAGTGGCAGCATTACATCGACCCACTTCCTTATAACTGCTTGTGTGCACCAGGCTTTTTCGGTTTCAAGTATGTAAATGTCTGAAACATGTTCAATCTTATCTTTCTTACCCTTACTAATGATTAGAGGTGGGGATGTTCTTCGTGTTTCACTGTTGCAGTCATTACATTTGAGTAATCTGCTGGCAGGTTGCCCTCAGTCGGCCTGATTAACAAAGTCTTGGGTCTTGCGTCGGTTGCTGTTCCTTCTTCCATGACGTCAGGTCGTCGGGGTATAAAACATGCAGCCGACGCCATTCAATCAGTCTTTCTTGCTGCGCGGTGCCCGAAGCAGAAGCAGTTCGCAAGTGCTGGTCGGCCGACTCCTGAAATTTTCGTTTTCAAGTTTCAGAACCGAAGTCTTCAACTAAAAAGCTAAGCACCCTGTTGGGGAAACTTTTTCTTGCTCCTTACTGATGTCAGTAAAAGTTAATAATCGCATTACTTGTGGGAAGCAAATACTTCATAAGGATTTTCATTTGTATTGTATTCCTTGCCTAGGCCCTGACCACAATGTACCTTGCTGTCGGTTTTGTGCTAAATTTAATCAACGCACTATTAAACGTTGGTATATTTTTGATTCTAAATATTTTGGATCACGCTTTAATTATCCAGAAATGTCGTCGGTTAGCAATCCGACTAACGGAATTCCTAAAAAACGTGAAGAAAAAGAGACAGACCGTCGAGGTCCAAAACTGACGATGACGCTTCTCCTAAGCCAGTCGCCAGTTTGCCGGTACTCAGTGAGTCGCTTTCGCAGCCCCTGATACCCGCTACTTCTGATTCGTAGGCCTCTACTGAGACCCATTCTGAGTCCAGTATGCCACGAGATGCTTCAATTATGGAACCCGTGGATGTCTCTAACTTAGATGGGTCCGGAGCCGCTGTGCAGGCACCGGCTTCTGAGGGTGTTTTCAGGCCTACAGATTTGTATATTAGACTGACGCCATCTTCAAAACTAAGTCCAAAATCTAAATCTATGTCTAAAAAAACGACGCCTGGGCCACATGTGCAGGCCCCATGCCTAAAAAACAAATGATCAAAATGGCTGAAGATTTAATTACTCTGATCAGGGGTGCCAACCCCCACCCCCTTCTAAGAGGCCTAGGCAAGATATTGGTTATGAATCTTTTGACTCTTCTAATGAACAGGATTTGTCTATACCTACCTATGAGGACTTTGATGCAGAAGATTCCATTCCTTCTGCTTCTCCCCCTGAGGATTTTTCTTTTGGGGAAACTTTACATACCTTACGGGAGCATTTCCACTGGGAAAGTCAGGATTTCTCTGAATCTAAAAAGAGACTTGGGGATTTTCTTCTTCTTCCTCAACATACGCCGTTGGCTATACCTCTTGTCCTAGACATTGTTGATGATGTTTTTCCAGAATCTAGTATGGCTCCTGATTCTCTGCCTCCGGCTCCTTGTAAGCCAGAAAGATATGACAGGGTTTCTGATTCCCACAAATTCCTTTTCAAAAATCCTATTGCAGATCCTGAAACCATTTCTCAGGGTCCCAAGGACATTAAGGCCTCTACTGCTAAAAAATCTACCCCTTCTGATAGAGATTCCAGGGCACTGGATAGATGGGGTGAGAAGGTTTACACTTCTGCAACCTTGGCAGTCAGGGCTTTAAACTGTCAATTTCATGTGCTTAAATACCAGCAGCATATCATGGGACTGCTTAAACAGAAAATTATGTTAATTTCTGACTGTGTGGAAAATAAAGATTTACATGATTTATTGCATTCAGCTGAACAAGTTGGAAAACATACTTTGCAATGTGTTTTTTTTTTCTTTGGAGGCCTCTTGCAGGGCTGTTGTAACTGGCTCTGTGCTAAGAAGGTATGCTTGGCTCAAAGTGCAAACTCTGCCTGATCATGTTAAAGCAAAATTGTTGGATGCTCCTTTACAACAGGACTGTCTCTTTGGTAATAAGGCTGAATAAGTTTTAAAAAAGATGGAAGATAAAGCTAACGCTATGCAAACTGTGAAAGATTTCTTACAAGTGCAACCTCCAAGATTTAGTAGGCACTGGCCTACTAAGAACTGGTCCTTTCCAGTTCCCTTGAGAGTCACTCAAGTCAAACCCAGACATTCCAAAGGCTCCAGGTTTCGGTCACAAGGGACTTTTAGATCAAAACAATGGGGTGCCTCCTCCTCCTCCAAATCTGGAAACAAGGCACCTCCCTATGGTAAGCAGTCTCAATGACTTCCCTCTACACTTACCAAGCACTTACCTTTCAGCCGCCCCTTTGGGGGGAAAACTGGCACTTCATGTAAGAAACTGGCAACTTATAACCCAGGACAAATGGGTTTTAGATATAGTATCCCAGGGATACAGATTTCATTTCCACATGTTGCCAATCCCAAACAGATGGCCAGACCTGCCCCCAAATCAGTGGACAGAGGCCCAGAAACAAGTACTGTCTCTCATGAACATGGGAGCTATTCAACCAGTCCCAGAAGAGGAAAAGGGACAATGTTTCTATTCAAGACTTTTCCTGGTACGCAGAAAAGACAAATCATGGCGTCCAATTCTGGACTTATCTACTCTAAACACATTCTGGACATTCCAAAATTCAAGATGCTGACTCTTTAACAGTTACTTCCTATGCTAGGCAAAGATGCCTGGTTGGTAACTCTAGACTTAAAAGAGGCTTACCTGCATATCCCAATAAGGGAATCTTGCAGAAGATACCTCCGCTTCAGAGCAGGCTATTTGCATTACCAGTTCTCTGCACTGCCCTTTGGCTTATCTACTGCGCCCAGGGTCTTCACAAAGTGCCTGGCTCCAGTAATTGCATTTTGCAGGCAAAGAAATATTCAAATATATCCATACCTGGACAATTGTCTAATTCAGGCAGAAAACAGGGACATTCTTCAAAAACATCTGGCGTTTGTAAAAAAAAAAAAAAAAAAAAAAAGGTTCTAACTTGTCTAGGGTACACCATAAACAAAAATAAATCACAACTGGTACCCTCTAAAAAAAATTACATTCCTGGGTGCAAGCATGAATACAACTGCCCAGATGGCTTCCTTTAAGCCAGAAAAGCAAATTCAATTGGTGACTTACTTCAAACAGGTGGCCACAAAAACCCTGCTATCTGCAAGACAAATTCTGCAAGCCTTGGGGTTCATGGCCTCCTGCATTCTTCTAATTCCATATGCAAGACTGCATATGAGGAAACTTTAGTGGTACTTAAAGAGTTTATGGAGTCAACATTGTCACAGCCTGGAAACAATGATTCCTATCATACCTTGCCTGCAACTAGAGTTCCTATAGTGGACAGAGGCCTGCCACCAAAACAAGGGATTGCCATTCACTCCACCCCCTGCCGCATAAACCCTAACTACAGACGCATCAGACTATGCTTGAGGGGCTCATCGGGCAGGGAAGTGCATTCAGGGCAAATGGAGCCCAAATCAAATGCACCTTCATATCAATCAAAAAGAGATGCTAGCTGTACAGAATGCACTGACAGCCTTCAAGGACTACCTTCATCCAGGACAATTAATGATAAAGACAGACAACACCACAGTTATGTGGTACATAAACAAGCAGGGGGTACACACTCCTACCCCCTTTGCAGACTAGCCATGGCATTGTGGAACACGGCCTTGACCTATCAAATTCAACTACAAGCTCAATTCCTGCCAGGAAAGCTGAATACTCTGGCAGATGAACTAAGCAGAAATCTCATGGACCCACATGAATGGAAACTGGAACCACGGATTTTCAACATGTTGACACGCAAATGGGGGGGTCCAGACATAATCTCTTTGCCTCACCCCAGAACTATCAGTTGGACAAATTCTGCACAAGAACTCATCACAAAAAAAGTGTGGAAAATGGATGCTCTATCATTCAGCTGGAAAAACCCATCAATCTATGCCTTTCCCCTCTGCTTCTGCTCTCCAAAGTTCTACTAAAAGTCAAACGGGACAGGCCAAAAATTATTTTGATTGCTCCAGACTTGCCTCACCAACACTGGTACCCACTCCTGCGCAATGTGTCACACCTTCCACCGTGGCACCTGCCTCAGACACCTTACTTACTGTCTCAGCAGAACAACCAAATTCTGCACACTCAGCTCCAAACTTTGAATCTTGCAGCATGGCTAATCACCTAAATTCACCCTTGGCATCTCTCATCAAATCTGTGATGGATGTGATTTTGGAGGCAAGAAGGCCTAGTACTAGAAAATCTTATGCTGACAAATGGAAAAGATTCTATGCCTGGAATCAATCACAAGGGATAAGCACAACAGTGCCCAATATTTCTTAGATTTTACAATATTTAACTGAGATGCTTCACAAGGGCCTGTCCTTTTCTTCCATAAAAATCCATTATTATTTTTTTCTTGCTGAAGCCTCCAAATGTAAGGCAAATAGGGGAAAAGAGGACGTTCCTTGCTCAGACTTAATTTGCCTGTTAGTACCCTTCCCACCTGTACTCTTACCTCTGATCCTTCGTATATTCTCCTCGATAAATCTATTTTAGAGGGAAATGCATATGCTACCATTGCTCTACTCATAATATCCCAATGTTTTTACTGCATTCATGATCACCAACACCATCTGAATCATCATTGTTCTATTAATATTGTCAAGTGTCTGTTCCCCTTCTACAAAAAAAAAACACAAAATCGGCCTTTAACTACTTGTATTATTTTGTTCTTTAGAACATTTTTGATCCAGTTTAGTAATGTGGTCCAGTCAGTGGATTTAACAACAGAAGAATTATTTTGTAATATTTTATTGGTATAATCCTGACAGGTATAGCAGTCACAGTGCTGGATTTCCCACCCAGCCGCATTCATGCCAAAATATTGGTAAATATTCTGACCTCCATTAATAAAGTTTTTTTTTTTTTTTTTAGCATGACTATGTACAATAGAAAATTTGGTTTAATAGCATTCTTTCCTGGAGATCTTGCCAGTTTTCTTTATATCCATACATTTTTGTGAAGTGAATATGTTCTGAAACTTAATGTCTGGCAGAACCCTTTTGTATGTCCTCCCTACTATAATTAAGCTTTGTGAAATTTTTTGGTGTGTTTTCTAAAGTGACTTCCTCCATAATATTCAACTCAATAAGTGAATTTTTAGTAAAATCAAAAACTCTACTGACTGCCTCAGAGGTAAAATCCAAGAATAAAACCAAAAACACTGAGATGGCACAGTTACTTCCACAGGAAGTCTTTATTGACAGTGTACTGTGTTTTATTAAGCATATATTTGGTTAATAATCAGTTATCATACAAAAGTGTTCAAATATTTTCTGAAAATATCTATTACTTTGATATATTACTTTGATATGATAATTTGAGGTGGTTTTGTCCATCCATTTCAAATTTCTGGACTTAGCCATCGGCCCAAACCAACTCAGCAGAAAGACTTGACCCAGAACTCCAACCCCTCCCCTCCAATCCCAAAATGCTTTGCCCTCTTCTACTGAATTCACATCTCTGTTGCCACTCTTAAGATCACAGCAGAAAGAGATGATCCCAGGCTTCCATCACATACCAGCTGTTTTTGGCTGTTAAAGATATATTTTTTTCACAGTTGCAGTTTGGTGACAGTGTTTTCCTTGATCCTTTTCAATTCTAGCATCAGTCCTCCTTTACTTTGTCCTACATAATTTTAATATTTGCTGCTTAGCTTCCCTCCCCCACTTGAGATGCAGTTGTTGTATGCCTTTTTTCATTGATTCCCAGTTTGGTCTCACCTAAGCCCCCAGGAAGTTTACCAAATACATGTCCATGATGGCAGCATATAAGAGGTTGTGGGGAACCAAGTTTTATCCCTACCAGGATGACTGTCTGTTAGCGGCCCCTTATCTTATTCTAGTCTTAGATCTCATGGTGGAAACTGTGTTCATATGGTGCTTGCAAGTTAAGTCTACCCCAAGAAAGAATTCCTGCATTACAGAATGCAGTATTTTTCCATCTCTCTCCACATTTTGTACCTGCAAGCCTTTGCCTGAAAGCTGAAGTCCTTTTTGCTGCAATAATTTTTTCTGGCACCATGTGAATGCTTCCACACACTGGTATTAGAGTGGACCTTGAGGACAAAATGAAATCTAGCCTTCTTTCAGACTGAATCTGAATTTCAAAAGTGTACAAATCACATTATTGGCAACCACACACTTCAGATTTGTTTTCTGGCAGTCAGCTGTTGTCCGGGTTCCAGTGGTTAAACTCACCACAGATGTATTTACCCTTAGATGCGGTCAGAAGAGGACAGTTCAAGATGTTTTTAGTGATGTGCAGAAGCCAATTTGCACATAAATTTTGGAGTCGAGAGTGGAACTTTTGACCTTACAAGCCGTCCGGAATGCTCTTCTTTCTGCTTTCCTGCAGTGTCCTACTGCTGTTTACATAGACAACTTAGTGAGACTCCTTGTTACTATTTATGATGGGGAGGATATGATGGTTTGGAAGTGAGTTGTGTCCTCTGATTGCTTTCTTATTGCAGCTCACATTTCCAGGGAGGCCAGCTCTTTACCAGACAAGCTCAGTCTTTGTCTACCAATGCCTAATGAGTCATTCCTCCATACAACAGTAGCACACGCACTCTTCCATTAGTGAGGAAAACAGTTCTCTGACCTGTTTGCATCCCTGTTCAACACCAAATGCAGCAACTTATTTTTCCTCATACCCTCTTGGGAAGCAATCCAAGGATGCTGTAGTCTAGAGTTGGCCACAAGCACTCATTTTCATGTTTCCTTCTTTCTGGCTGATTCTTATGCTAGGCCAAAGTTATTCTGATAACCTGTTTTTGACTCTGCTGAGTGTGATTTCCCCTGTTGTGGTATCACCTTCTGATGCAACCTCTTCACATGTCTCTCTCTCTCTCTCTCACACACACACACACACACACACACACACACACACACACACACACACACACACACACACACATCCTGCAAGTGTCACCTGGGTAATCTGTCCTTCCACCTAGCTGCATGGTTTATCCATTTCTTTTGATGATCAGAAAAGTTTGTTTCCCTCCTAAGTCGTCCATATAATTGCTTCCACCCAGAGACAGTGCACTAAGAAGGCACACAAGGATAAGTGGCGTTGTTTTGTCTTGTAGGCTTTTTCTAGGGGATTAGACTAATTTTCAGACACTGTTTCTGCTGGTCAGTCACACACTCCAACACTCTGATTTGACTAGTAAACTAAGTTTCTGCATTGATATTTGGTGTATTTCATTTAAAAATGTTGAGGCACGATGAATAATAGCTAGTTTATTTGTGCGTCTTGATACATTTGTTGTCTGCTGAGATAACTATGCACCAGGGGGTGGTCTTATACTTAGCCATAGCAAAGGGTTTGTGGTGAAATGTCTTGCATATTTCCCTGCAATGGGAGATAGTTTGTTGGTTATATATAATACTTTTGGGGTGTAACTAGCATTTTACTGTGCCTTTAAGTGAACTGCTAAGCATTTACTCATGCTGGAACAGTTTATGGTGAATATTACGTAAACATCATCTCTTCTAGAACGAAGTAAAGCTGAATATGTGCCTCACATACTTCAGGTGCATTTTGCATAATTGGAATTCCAGTGTGGTTTTGAGTGGATGTTATTCTGAATTTTGGATATGTGGTTTCTCTCCCGTGACAACTCTAACCTTAATGTCCCTCCTTTCACCTATTATTTGCCCCTTTTAATGATAACAGTTTGCATTTGTCTTCATCTCATAGCCTTTCCTTGGTTTCCTTCTTTTACTTTTTCCCTGTATTCCCTTTTATTAATTCAAATCCTGTTGCATCTCAATATTGCTAACTATCCCTTTGCAATTATTTTTTTTCTTTAATAAACACTTTTCCTGTTTACTTTGTTATTCCTTCTTTGTAGGCGTTATAGTCAGCCAGTATTTCCCTTGCATGTTAAGAAGGTGGAAACTCCCAGATAAATTGCCTTCTCACATGCAAAAGGCATGTCCCACATTGCTGCAGCCTTCTCAGTGACAATACGTGTGCCTCAGACTGTTTTCCTCCTGAAGATCTCAACTCATCTCTAGTACACAGCTACTTGTATTATCATTTGCAAAACCAAGCAAAGCATGTGCAACTCATTTTAGAATACTAACAGAGATGTGATACTCTGCAAAAGTTTAACACACAGTTTATAATGAGGTCTTGCGTATCAGCTGTGAGTGCTGGTGTGTTACTACAGTCTCTCCCCTCCTGTATTTCTCTGCTTTCACTAAACTATATTAGGCAGCAGCAACTTTTCCATTTCATTTTTGTAATTTCCTTTAAATTGTCCAGGACCATAGATATTCTGGCTCTGCAGCATTCAGTCATTGCTGCACATTCCTACAGTGATTGACTCCAGAAGTTATAGCCTGCTTTGCTACTTCCCCCAGTTCCCCAGCTAAGCCCAAACCATTGCTTTTATACTCTTCATTGCCTACCACACTCCCTTCAAGTAAACTCACTCTGTCAGCACACATGTGACTCTTTCCACTCTCCCAAGCACCAAATCATCTCATGAACAGCACATGCCATCTGCTTTAGCTGTCACTCATACCTGAACCAAACTCCCACTCTGTTTGTAGCAAACTGTCACATTTAACTACTCGTGGACATCAACCGTCACTCATACTTGCAGACCCATTCCTATATCAAATTCCCACTGCGCTACCTAGCAAGTAAGGTACTATTTAACATCCTATTTAACAACCTACCCCTACTTTTCTCTTCTCAGTCACACCTTACCCCCTTCCCTTTCTCCTATTCTTTACTCTTAAACTGCACATTGACTTAGACATATTTAAATCAAGTTTAATACCCTACCAGAATGACTAATTATCTAAAACAGCGATTGTACTCGAGACCTATTGATGTACTTAACTCCTAACGTGGTTGTACAGACTGAAAGATGTTATTGTTAGAATGTAATTACTCTCTCTGATTTAATCAGGTACCTGTTAATATCTTTTTACATTTCTAGTATTATTATTTTGTATCTAGTTTTGTTATTGTATAGATCATACTCAGTTGTGGAGGTTTTCTCCCTGGGCTTCTGCTGAAAAAGGTCTTTCACTCTGTTGGACTAACCCAGTCAACAAATGTCAAATATGTAAATATATTTTCATCCCCTTCTGATATTTTCTTCTCCTTCTCACCAAAGCAGCTCATTTTTACAGTCACCAGCCCATTGTTTTAACCACAATCATTCTTTACCATCACTAACTTTCCTTCTCAGTAATACCAACTCCACATTTAATCGCATCCTACACAGAATTGATACCCAGTCAAAAGTTAGCACCATCCCTTTGGTAGTCATCTCACACACACCTGTCTACCTTTAACTACATTTATTACCCATAGTCACACTTCTAGCTGCCTGACTTCTGAACTTTCACATTTCCACTCCCTTCCTTTTTATATGGCTGCATACTAAAATACATTCTCTCCGTTCAACAGTGTATAACACCTATACACTATCTACTTTTTAACTTTCTTCTCCTATGAAACCGACACTCAAACCCCCAACTTGTAGCTTTTTCCAATCTCCTCTTAACATCCACCAACATCTTTCAGCTACCCCAGCATATCCCAACTGTTTTCTCCATATTCCACACATCTACCCAATAGTCCAAAACTTTATATCTCCCCACACCTGGTCTTATATGTATCAAAGTGTTTTCCCAGCAACCTGTTTTTTTTTTAAAACTTTTATTAAATTATCACTTAAGACATAGTTAAATGTACATTAACAGAAATGAAGACAAACCGTAATAGTTTTCCATATACATTACATATATTTTCTTTTTTGTACCTATTAGTAGTTCAACATTACAGAAATTTATGAATTTTGAACTTTACTTAAACCTCACTCCTCCTCTTGAACATTATTCTCCATGTATTGTTCCCACAATCTCTATTTATTTTTATGTAATTTGCTCCTTCCCTTTTCTAAAGATCCCACTTACAGTTCTTTTATCTCTTTTTTAATAATCAGTAGTACAGTTGATTTAGACTTTGATTTCCATATTCTAGTGATTGTTTTTTTTGGCAGCCAACAGAATTAAACTTAGTAAGGCCTTGCTATGTTTAGTCAATTTTTCATGGCAAGTTCTTATCCTAATTCCTCTTCTATTACTTGCCCAACAAACATACTTTCATCAACTCCAGCAGCCAAACTCTCAAGTATCAGAGTCTCTAATTCAAAGTCAAAGTCAGTCTCATTTCCATTTCACACCTAACCTATTCAGGTTATCCACTAATTACCTTTTCAAACCAAACTATACATTTCCTAACCCCATTTTCTTAAACACCTCTTCCCTTACTTCAGCTTCCCACAGTCGGTTAACATCTGTGGAGCTATTCACGAAAACCCAGGTCCCCTTCATCCATCACAAAAGAATCACCAAACCAACATAGGACCTTTTCATTCTTTGCAAATTGCTTGCTAAACAACCACCATAAATACAACCTGCTCAGTAGGCCAAGCTTCTAAAACCAGTAACCTGCGCCTTTTTAGCATTAATCTAGGAAGCATCAGAAGCAAACTCCCAGAGATCCGTGTGTGGATTGCCCTTCATTTCCCAGATGTTTTCAACAAATCCCAGCTAAAACAAGATATAAAGGATGATGAGATCTTACTTTGAGCATCTAACATGCTTAGATTAAATAGAATAAACAAAAAGGCAGGCATCGTGGCAATAATTTACAACAGCACCCTCCATCTGTTCTGCTCAACTTCTAGCCCCCACCCAGCTACTTAAACTGTTGAGATTCTTGTATCCCCCCTTAAACTTAATAACTATAAGAACTTATGCATCCTTGCTGTTTACATATTCCCTGGTAACAACATGGATACTACAGAGGGCCTCAGCAAATATCAAACAAGAAATTATAATATTAGGGGACTTCAACATAGATTGGCAAACTATTATGAATGACTTCCATAATATAATCAATTTATAAGGTTTTTCTCAACTCATCTCCACTCCTAAAAGTTGCAGTAAAATCAGTAATTAAAGCTCCACCATTGACTGGATACTCACAAGTTCCCCAAATGATGTTCTTGTTTCTGGCTCCCTTCCTGACCTCTTAAGTGATCGCCTCTCCACTTCTGCAATTAGGCAGCTAAACTCCTCAGTGAAACACAACTCCTATAATCTAATATGTATACTCTCATCTTTACCCAAAATGCTTTCCTGGCCAGCTTAAGATACATTAACTGGAACTGGCTTCATACTCTCCCTTTTAGATGACACTGTTGAGTACTTCAATGATACATTTTTGTTCATCCTAAATGAATGTGCCCTGCTAAGGTATAAAAGAGTAAACTAAATCCTGGATTCTGGTTAACTAGAAATAAAAATACACAGGTCAGGCATATTTTTATCAATGAGAGGAGAAGTTTTGGATGGTAATATAGAACATAAATATTTTATCAGTGATGAGAAGAGGGCAGAGTCAAGTCAGAGTGGGACAAGTTGACCTTTCCAATAGAACAAGGAATTTTAGGATTAGGTAATTTTAAGGGATGTTTTAGAGTTAAACAGTTAAAGCTCTTATGCGTAATGCAAACAGAAAACTAATTTCAAAGTGGAAAAGGGTAATGATGATGAAGTAGGAGGTAATTCAAGAAATAAGGAAAGGCTTGGATTTTGGATGCAGATCCTTAAGGAGAATAACAATCATCCAGAATATTATATTCATAAAGTAGCAGGAAGTGTACTAAGAACTAAGCCAACAAAGAAAAGGAGAAAGGAGATTCTGTTGAGAGGGATGACTGAAATTAGGGGTACAGAGAATAGGCAAGAGGGTGCTGGAATTTACTGGAGGAAGTTGTCAAAGGGACCAAGGTATTGGGAACAAATAAAGAGAGGAGTAAGGCAATAGAATGAGGAAGAGGCCAAAAAGACATTTGGACGGCAGGCTAGAGATTGTTTTCCCTATTGGGGACTGATGTCAGAGTATAGGCAAATAGAAAAGGATAGGGGAATCCTAAATGAAAGACCTGCAGTGGTTGAGTTTTTAGTTGAATCTAGAACATACCGAGGCATATAAAATCTTGCACAATAACTGTAGGAATCAGTCAGAGGTCAGAAAAGATTAGGGAGTGAGATTAGATAAGCAATTAACAGAGGGACATTGGGAGGGCATGTGTATGGCTGCCAAATATGCAACAAAATCTGGAAGATTTAGTATTTTTGCCTAGAAGTACTTGCATAGGTGCTTTTATACTCCAAGCAGGCTCCAAAAAAATTTCCATAGGTACATAGCAAATGTTGGCGGTGTAATGGGGAAGAAAGAGGTACTTGGAGCCATATGTTCTCGGAGTGTAATGAGTTGGCAGACTTTAAAAATTCCCAATGGAGTATTCCATCAGGAATACTGGATGAGTAACTAAGGAAATTAATTTTGAGCTGGGATGCAGGATCTGAATTGAAAATGGAAATCAAAGTCTAAGCCAACCATACTTGAAGTAGTGAATATTGTAACAGAGATACAAGAACAGGAAATGGGTTCTTCAGAAAAGGATAATAATAAAATACATAGAAAAAAGGAAATTGTGAGAAAAATACATGCAGAAAAAATGTTGTAGAGTAGGAGTGAAGTTTAAGAGATGGCAGGAATTGAATGATTTATGTAATGTTGGCTTGATTATGTTGTGTAGAACAATACCTATGATGTGTATTGTTTGTAAATGTAAACTTCATAGTATGGTTTGATTACTTTTATAAAAATGTAAGTTTTCCTATATCACAAGTGGAAATTCAGTCAAGGTGTTTCTTAAATTAAATAAATAAAATCACACTTTCTGACAACCTTGTTTAGGTCAGAAAGCATTGTTGATCTGTGTTCTGACTTAGTGTGTTAAACATTATTCTGAAGTGTTAATAAGTGGACAGTTTCTGCAAACAGATGGTAGTTAGACACTGGGACTGACCAACTGATTTTTTCCAGTATTATATAAGCTTTCATTTAATTCCAAAACTTCCTTCTGGATCAAGTTGTTAAAAATGTTAATGTAACATTTTCGTAATTTAGCATAGCAATCAGATTTTCTCAGTAACTACCTCAATAAGGTTGGCAGTCTTAACTGTAAAGGGCAGGGATCACTCCATACCTTATTGATCTGAATAGTCATTGAACACCATGTAACACACACACACACGCGCGCACTCACTCACTCACTCGCTCACTCGCTCACTCATCAGGAGCCTGACATACTTACAAGCATTACCATGCTTTTGTGGAGGCTATCATGTCTAAAACTTGCATGTATGTATTACTTGATGACTGTAGTCCTCATTGATTGCCATAAAAAAAGAACAAGCATAACAAGGGAAAGACCAAAATATGAGGCAAGTAATCGGGGATTTTCTATGAAATAAGGGACAACTGAGAGCATGCATCTCCCCTCCCCCATGCACACACGCATGTGAGAATCTATTACAGCCATTTGTACGACTGTGACTGTATACCTCAGATGTTTGATTGTGATCCAATGAATGAATAAATATGTAAAGAAACTGTCACCCAGGAGGGTACCTTCAGGTCAGTGCCATCAGAATACAATAAAAAAGATAATAATGGTAGCTTTGTAGCACTAAGCGGCTACTGGCAAGGAAGGAGAATAACACTGGTATTTATATTCTACCTAAAACTGCTGTAATGGAACTTAATATAGTTCTGGGAGAAATAATTAGCTTTCAGCAGGGAATATTACTTATAGGCAGGGAATGGAATTTGATTTGCAGCAGTGAAGATGTGTCGGGACTCAGAAGGGAAAATATAACAAAGGAGGATAGATTTTCAATAAATTTATGAAAATATTTGGCATTGAAGATGTGAATTCAGTAGTAGGAGCTTGGAGTGAATTTATATATTATTCCCCAAGATACAAAAACTGGGCTAGGCTAGGCAGAGCTTATATTTCACAGGAACATGGGCATTTAATTGAAAGTTTTGATGTGCATCCAATAACTATTTCAGATCACCCGCCAATAATAACTAAAATAAACATACAGGGTAATAAAATAAAAATGAGACATTGGTACTTTCCTGCCTATCTGTTAAGGCGTGGGTACTGGAAATTATTTGGGGTTATTAGAGAAGATAGAAAGTTTTTCTGAAAATATAACTAGGGAGTGGGATAAACTTAAAGTGGAGTTTAAAAATAGGGTGGAAGTAAATGAGAGAGAGAGAAATGGTTAAGAAGTAACTAGAATTATTTAGAGGGACTGACAAATGTTAAAGTATTGCAGCATAGGAGAAATCTCACGGAAGAAGAAGAGGAGCAATTGCAGAATGCTAAGCAGAAAATAAGGGATTACTGTAATAACATGCATGAGTTTACAAAGATTGCTATTAAGCAACGTTTTTTTGATAATAAATCTAGAGTACAGAAAACTTTTAGCACTGTGACTCTGGCAACAGAAAGTAGAAAGGCTTGTCATCAAACTTAGGGAACCCATAACAAGGAATATAACAAAAGATCCTGTAGGGGTACTAGAAATATTTTGGAAATTATATGATAGCCTGCATAAAGCAGAGAAATATGGAAGTCATGGAGAGGTACAAATGGAAATGTTTCTGGAAGAATTAAATATGCCAAGGTTAGAGGCAGATGAGGCAAATTAGCCAACAGTTAGGATAGGAGGTGATGAAATAAAAAGGCTATGTATAACCAATCCATAGGAAAGTTCCCAGGAATAGATAGTATTCCTGTGGAGGTTTGGAAGTTAGGAGAAAAAAACTGATAAAGATCTAGAAGGTTTTGTTTGACAATATTTTATGAGGAGGAGAAGCCCCAACATCCTGCAAGAAAGCGGTGGTGGCTATAATACCTAAAAAGGGTAAAGACCTATCAGATCCAGCTTCATACAGGTCCATTTCAATGCTAAACCGTGATTATAAAGTGTTTGTCTGTAATGCCTAAAAGAATGGCAAAGTGATGCCAGAACTGATAAATATGGAGGCAAACATTTGGCAACATTAACTGAACATTAATGATCCAGATGGAGGCAGAATTTAAGAAAATACCACTGTTTTTGGTGGGTCTTGATGCAGAGAAATCGTTTAACAGAGTAAGCTGGGAGTTTATGAACAGAGCATTGGAATCATTTGCATTCCCTGATAAAATTATAAGGTTGATTAGGAGCATATTTGAGAGATTGGAGGTGAAAATTAAAATGGGTGGGTTCCACTCTGATAATTTCTCTTTGAGCAGAGGACCAGGCAGGTTCTTTATTTATTTATGTATGTATGTATTTATTTATTTTCAGTTTGATGACCGGGAAGTCCACTGGGCCAAGCAGAGCCCATTTTTAGTGGAGGCCCAGGGAGAAAAGCTCCAAAAGCAGTTAACAGAATATAACATAAGTAAAGTATGGAATATACAGTATACAGAAGCATAAATATACAATTTAAAATACCAAATCAGGGAGTATATGTTTAAAGAACATAAATGTTAAAATAAAGTAACAAGTAATACAGATAATATAATTAAAAGTACAAATCATAAAGTGTTAATACAAGTTTAGTGTTTGCTCGAACAATAATGTTAGGGAAGGGAGGTTTGAAAGAAACTACAGTATAATTTAGGTGGGAAGGGAGCAGGAACAGTCCCAGTTTGAGGTAAGACAAGAATGGAGGAGAGATTTAAAATTTGAGTGGTTGTGAGTACAGCGGAGGAAGGGGGGAGAGAATTCCATAGTTTAGCTAAGGAGTGTGATAGAAGTAATTGGCCAGGAGGGCAAAGGGGTTTATAGATTTTAGGAGGTTTTGATTTTCAGATCTAAGAGTATGACTGGAGAAGTAAGGGGTTAAGATAGATGAAAGAGAGGATGGTTGGAATATTGGTTTGTGAGCAGTGGTGAGTTGTATGAATTTCAGGTAATTAGGAAGCTCAAGCCAGTTTAGGCAGTGAAGGGAATGGCAGTGATGGGTGGAGTATTTGGACCTTGTCGTAAATGTACAGACTTTGTTACAGCAAGCTTCCAGTTTGTTTTTTAGACTAAGTTGGAGATGAGTAAGTAGAGGGGCACCATAAATAAGAGAGGGGAGCAGGTAGGAGGAGGCTAATGTACTTCTGGTAGAAGCAGTTGGATAACAATTTTGTCTTATACAGCAGACCTACTTTTTGGTGGTTTTTTTTTGATTATTTTGGATGTGGATATCGAATTTTAAATGTTCATCAATAGTGACTCAGTTTGGTGAGGTACAATATCGATTAGAGTGTTTTTGTGGCTTTTTATTTTAAAGGAGCTTTTGTCTATGGTGAAATTTCTTGAAGGAGAGAGCATCATTATTTTTGTTTGGTTAACATTGAGACCAAGATGGTTGTTTAGCATCCAATTTTCGGAGTTGGAGAAGGCTGTTTGGGTTCTTTGAAGGAGTTTGTGAGGAGAGTTTGTTGTACAGATGACTGTGGAATCATCAGCATAGTGGATCAGTGTAGCATTATCTATTGATTTGTGAAAGTTATTAATGAAAATATTGAAAAGTACGGGGCCGAGAATAGAGCCTTGGGGGATGCCGGAGGGATTGTTGATAAAGGATGAAGTGGTATTTTTCCATTTAAAAGCTTGTCTATTGGAGAGATGGCTTGTAAACCAGGCAATGGAGGAAGGAGAGAAATTGAGGGAAGAAAGTTGAGATAAGAGTAGAGGATGTGAGACCGTGTCAAAGGCTTTGGAGAGATCCAAGTAAAGGGTGGATATGATTTTCTCAGAGTTGCTAGCACGATTAATGGTGTCAGGGAAGGACAGAAGAGTAGTGGTAGTGCTGTGGCCAGGCCTGAAACCATGTTGAGTTGGGGTAAGAAGATTATTTTGTGTTCGGTATGGCAAGAGTTGGTGATGAATGCATTTTTTGAGTAATTTAGAAAGAATTTTCTCTGCCAAGAAATTTTGTTGGCAAATAAGACACTCAGAAATTTAAGGATATAATTTGTACTGTAGTCAAGAAAAGCTGGCTCTATTTGCAGCTGATATTATTTTATACCTCGTAAAATCAGAAAAGGACATTTCAGTGTTGTGGAACATTCTGAGGCAGTTTCAGATCTTTTAAGGATACAAAATGAATGAAGCTGAAACAAAGGCAATAGCTATAAATTATGTACCCACACACACATTGGTTCAGCAATCTCTATATTTATGGGGACATGATAAAATGAAGTACTTGAGGGTATGGATTAAAAAGGATTCTGGGGTGACAGCTAAGGATATCTGGGAATAAACTAAACCAAATATAATACAAAAACTGGGAAATTGGAAGTTCTGTTATATGGATATGGATAGCAAGATACAAGCAGTTAAAATGTTTAGTCCCTTTAGTTTTATTCCAGGTCAGACACATTTTTATCAACCAGAGGAGAAGTTGTGGATAGCAATAAAGAGCCACAGGATTTTATCTGAGAGGGGAAGACAGTAAGAGTGAAGTGGGATAAGCTGATTCTTCAAATAGAATGAGGCTGTTTGCTATTACCAGATTTGAAGGGGTATCTCAAAGCTACACAGTTATGGCTCGTATACATAGCACAAGCAAAAACATATAATTCAAAGTGGAAAAGGATGATGATGAAACAGGGCGGAAACTCATGAAACAAGGTGAGAGTGGGATTTTGGATGCAGATTCTTAAGGAGAATAACAATAACCATACAGAATATTATATTCATTAAGTAGCAGAAAGTATTCTAAGAACTAAACCAACATGGGAATGGAGAAAGGAGATTCTGCAGATAGGGATGACTGCAATTAAGGATATAGACAATAGGCAAGAGGTGGCTGGAATTTATTGGAGGAAACTGGAAACAGAACCAAGGTATTGGTAGCAAATAATTAGAGAGGGAAAGGTAATAGAATGTGAAGAGGCCAAAAATGTATTTGGACTGCAGGCTAGAAATTGCTTTCCCTATGAAGGATTGATATCAGAATATAGGGAAAGGGAAAGGAATAGTTGGATCCTAAGCAAAATACCAGCACCGGTAGAGTTTTTAGTAGAATCTAGAACAGAAGCTGCCGTTTAAAAAAAAGTAGTAGTAGTAGAGCATACAAAATATTGCATGACAACTACAAGAATCAATCAGAGGAGGTTAGAAAGGCATCAGAATAGAGATTGATTAAGCAATTCACAAAGAAGCAATAGGGTGATATATGTATGTCTCCCAAATATCCAACAAGGTCTAGAAGATTTAGGATCTTTGCTTGGAAGTGTTTACATAGGTATTTTATACCACATGTAGACTCCAAAGAATTTTTCTTCAGGTAAACAGCAAATGTTGGAGGTGTGATGGGAAAGAAAGAGGTAATTGGGGAACATATTTAATGGGAGTGTAATGAGTTGGCAGATTTAAAGATTTCCTGCCGACTACGCTGTCAGATACTGGGTGAGCAAATTTGAGCTTTGATACAGAATCAGAATTGCCTAAAGATAGTAAGGCCTTGCTGAGTCTAATTATGGTGGCTGCCAAAAAAGCAGTTACTAGAAAATGGAAATCAAAATGTCAAGCAAAGTTCTTCATTAGCACTCTTCAAGAAGAATCTTGATGAGTGGATGGGAAATAGGAAATGCACCCCAGGGATCACTTCTATATCTCTGCTCGACAGTGGCACAGGAAAATAACTTTCTTGGGTGGTGTAAGCTATGGAACCTTGCTGGCTAGGCTTACATAGGCCCTTGGGCTGATAGCCTAGTACCTACCTATGAACCTATAAGACCGACCACAACCCTACCCCATCCCATGTATCTCTGAGCTTATTAACTAATGAATAAAAGAGAAAGATTTCAAAATAATGGTAGACAAAGAGCCAAAATCTGGAACAGATATTGTTGCCCTTCTATACTTGGAAAATTTTTAAAATAATAGGCTTTGCATTAGCACACTTTTTCCTGAAGGCTATTTAATCAGTAACTCACATCTGTTATTATTTAGTGACTGCACTTCTTAATGATTTTCCAGGAAAAAAAACACAAACTTTATGAGAAAAGACAGAAGTACTTGGCAAAAATTGTGAGCATTCAGCAGAATCAGGAATGTTTATAGCTTGTGTAACCCTCTTACATACATACATAATTTCACATACACAAGTTGCTGACCTTTTATACTTAGTTGCTAGAGAAAAATAGGCTTTGGATTACCCCACCTTTTTAAGGCTATCAAGTCAGTAACTCTCATACCTGTTATTTAGTGACACAGCAGAAAATCACAGACATTCTGCAAAATCATGAAGATTTGAGAGCATCTATAATCCCAAAAAATACATACATACATGCACAACAGTGCATCATGATGCACTATTTCACCATTTGCGTAATCCCAACATGCCTTTTCAGTTTATCAGGTGAGGATTTACTGGTAGTTTCCAGAATTATTACAGAGACATTCGGCAAATGCTTGTCTACCAGTTCATCCCCAGTCCTATGGCACTCCTTCCCTTCCCTGATACAGCAATGTGCTTTAAATACCGGAGTCTGTTAAAATCTTTGGAGTTGTTGTATCTTTCGGCTTTTCCCGGTTAGGGGTTGCCACAGCAGAACTCCGGTCCGCTAATGATTGGCAGTAGATTTTTCCGCACCGAGTTGCCGGCCCTGACACACAACCTTCAACGAAGGTACACCCATTCATGCATGTCTCCACACACAAGACACTCTAGCTGAGAATCGAACAGGACAACATCTTATTGTGAGGCGACAACGCTACCGCAGCACCACCACCGCAGTCTGTTAAAATCTTTGGAGTACTTTTTTTTTGTACTTTTTTATATTCTCTGTCCTGACATGTATTAATGCACTTTAACTCATTCACTCCAATGGAGCTCAGGAAGTTTGCACTGTAACTTCCAATGGGTGGAGCCTAAGCCTTTTTACAGAATCAAATTATGTCCTCACATTCCAAAAAAATGTTTATATCTCTGGAACAAAACAATGAGGGTTATGAAAGAAGTGTAAATGGCAAACCCTTCAGCACAAACTATTTTTATAGTGGTAGTATTCTTTAGTTTCTAGGTCTTAAACTGAATTTTATAAGTCACAGAAACTGTTATGTTTGTAATATTTTGTAAACAACTTACAATATCTCAGCAGCCATTCAAGTTACACACATACTGACAGCATTTTATTCATCTAGCTGAGACTTTCACAAGAGGCTAAAGAGTTCTGCCTTTGTTACTTAGTTGTTGAGATATTTAGAAAATGTGAAAATTGTATCTGTATAAATATCATAAAAACAACAGTTGATATCTATTTACCTGCACTAGACAGAGGTCAAATATTAATGCACTTGAGTTTGCTATTGTGTAAGCTTTAAGATTAAATCTTTTAAAACCTTGTGCATAGCATGGTTTTGGAATTATTGATGCAAATATGAACAAGCAATACTTGACTTCTAGAGGCGTCAGTAGGAGTTAACTGCAGATGCACCTGGAGGCATGACTCGGATGTAATGAGTTAATATAGCACTCATCTTAAAACAGTTAAAATTTTCTATTACATAATTTTGACAGTATTTGTTTCTTTATTTTTTCTTGTAAAGTTGTTACAATTTCAAGCAAACATACTCAATGAAATAAAATTTAGTAGTGCCATAAAATACTTATTAAGAAAATAAGAAATTTTGCTGCATTCCGCCAGTCCCAAAAAGAGTTCTGTGTTGTTCATGTGTATTCCTCTACATGTACCTGTACTCCCTCATTCTAAATATCTTCCGCACACATTCTTCTGTATCTGTCTGAAAATTTGGGCTTTCCCATGTCTTGTTCCAGACCATTTCCCTGTCTCTTCTTTGCTGAGCACCTGTTCATACATAATTTCTCAATGGATCTGTTGAAATAGTTTCTAATTTGACTTAAGGTCTCCCTACTTTCTCTCTGTAGTTAGCTTGTTTTCATTCTGTTGATTGATGCTGCCCATGCTTCAGTAATTCTCTTCTACCTAATCTTCCCTGACATTACACACACTTGTACTTGAGTTTACACAAACAGCCACACTATTCATCACGCAGCTGTACAATAATTCTGCCAGCATGGTGCTTGCTCTTCCATGAGAAATGATTGCTGTCCCCCTTCTTTACCCTCTGATATGCTTTAAGTGAAATACTAGTTAATTATCAGTTTTCCATTACCTGTCTCAGATCATTATGCCTGTGATATACTAACTTTCCTAGAGACATGGGTAAAACACACATGTACGTGCAATAGTGTTCTTTTGCACTTAGTTTGCTGCTAGAATAATAGGCTTTGCATCAGCACACTTTTTCAGAAAGCTATCAAGTCAGTAACTGACATTATGTAGCAACTACAATCCTCATTATTTGCCAGACAAACCAAAACATTATGTGCAAATAAAATATGAGGTAAAATCATGCAACATGAGGGACATTTGAGAGAATGTGTACTCCCACGTGAATACACACACACCCATATATGTATGTATGTGTGTGTGAATATATGAATATATGTATATATATATATATATATATATATATATATATATATATATATATATATATATGCGTGTGTGTATAAATATATATATATTATTTTTGATCACATAAACATGCACATGCACACACACACACACACACACACACACACACACACACACACAATTACCTTTGTACTGGCTGAGTGGTGCAAAATGTAACTTCTTGTACCATGGTTGCTGCCTTGTTAAAAACAGGAACAAAGGAAAGGGAAATACTAAAATGGCTGTCCAGAATAATATACAGCAGGTATGTCCATTAAGCTGGTTGCTTATTCATTGATGCAATTACATATGTGCTGCACTGTTGGGGGATGTGTTTTTTTGCAGAGCAGTACTTTCAAGGGTCTAGAGAAAGTGACAGAAATTTAAAAAAAAAGTGTTTTTTTCCTGCAGTTATTATTTGCAGTTGTTTTTATCAGTAGAAGCAATTAGGTAACAGAAAATGTGTGACCGTATAGCGGGACAAATTAGAATGATAGAAAATATAAGGCAACTGGGCCATGTGCCCATTTATGCCTTGCTACTACCCACTCTTAGACCTTACTTCCCTTTTCAGAGAAATATAAGCCAGTTATGCCATGGATGAATTTTTGAATACCCATCCACTTATCAAACTCCTTTTTAAATGAAGATGGTTTGTCACATTGCTTACTCTACAGAGGAAATTTATTCCAGACTAGGAGTAATGGTTGTGTGGCAAATCTCTGTCCTCAGTGATTTATTTATTTGCTGAAGTAGGTTCCGATCTCTGTTCCTAGTGTTTGCTGGACTGTTTGACTGGTCAAAACTGGGTCAGTGGTGTGAGGAAAGGGTTTACAGGACCCTGCCCTCAATATAGATTTGCTGGTAGTGACCTCATGTGATGTCTCAGCCATTTTATAACATTGTAATGTTGTAACCATTATGTTTAGTCACTGTTTGCTCAAATGTTTGTAATTATTCTATGGCTGTTAATCTGTCATTCTATAATAATCATGCTGTGTAATGTTTGCTGTGATGTCTTTTTATTTTCCTGCCTATTATCGGCCTGGGTCATAACTAGGAAAGGTTTGACAGTCCAGTTCACTTGCCCAGTTGTCAAATGGAAAATTAAATACATAAATATGTTACTTTAAACACCAACACCAGACTGATCCTTTTTGCTTTCATATGACGTTAAAAATGCCGTTTTATATATATATTTTTTTCGGGTCTATATTATAAGAACGAAGTTTTAAATATTTGAACACCATATGGACGACACCAACTGGTCGGATATTTAAAACCTCACAAGTGTGAATGGAGATCACCGTAGGGAATTTTTCCCTTTACTCCAACATAGTGCAATCTCGGAGTTGGTATATTTAAGTAGTGTGGGGTATGGGGGGTGCAGGGGGCTTACCCCCCTGCTCAGAGCAATCAGGTAGGTTTTTCTTTTGTTTTTACATTTTCTATTTTGGTTTCGATGTTTTACAACTTCGCTCATATGGTGTTGCCCATATGGTGTTCCAAGTTGTAAAACTTCTTATAATATAGACCCCTTTTTTCTGTTTCTTGTGAAGCAGTTGTGTCTTCTTTTAATTTTGGGTCTTAATGTATAAACATGTTTTTATCTGGTTCTCTGTTACTACCATCCGTGACTACTGCTACAGAAATTTCATTGGTGACGTATAACTGAAAAAGCCACTCTGCTAATCAATGTTCTCTTAAATTAACTTGTTAAATGGCAGCAATGTACCCCTTTACTTAGCCAGAAGAGTATCTGTAAAAATCCCTGCATATACTTACATTTTTAGACATCTGTAGTTTTGGTGATAAACACTTGAATGTTTGAGACTGATACTGTCAGTTTTTTTTTTTTTTTTGAAAACTGATGTATACCCATTTTGGTTGTATGTGAAGTTCTTTAAAATCATCTTAAGGAAATGGGCTATTTGCCCAAGTTATAAATGATACAACAATAAAATTTTTTGTGATCATAAGTACTTAGAGCAAGTTATTCGTGTTTGTTGTCATGTGAATGTTTTTGTTGAGTTAGTCATTTCAAAGTGACTGAGTAGTGTACCAGCCATTGATCATGCTTGTTTGATGTATGCATGCATATATTTATAAGATTATTAGTCTGCCCTTACATCCTAAATGCGTCTGTTTGCCATTTTCCAGGTGTCAAAGCAAGCTAAAGAATTTTTGGAGTACACCTATGAAGAGCCATTAATAGATATTTTACATGAAAACCCAACTTTGTATGATCACATTGAGGTATTACAGACTGTGCATCGACTCAGAAGGCAGCTAAAATCCCTCCGAGCCTATCTCTTCAGTTGCCGAGCAGCTGTAGCAGAGGACTTGCGTCGCAGGTAAGAACTACAAGATTGTTTCAGTATACTGGTCCCCCTTCCAAAATACAGTCAAGTTATGAAAGCCGAACGAGCCCAAAAATCAGAATCAGAGTAGAAGCTCTCTTTCTTGGGAATTTCAAAGCCAAGGAGTCCATACAACATTCAGACAATAATGTGTGTGTGTTTTTTTTAATATGCATTTTCATTTGTTCACAGTTCAGAATTTATGCATGCATGTAGCATCTTTTACAACAATTTCATATCTATCCGCGGTAGCAGCCTTTTAATCATTGGATCAAGATACATTGTGGGAGTGATGATAAAATTATTAATGAGGACATATGCCTAGAACAGGCTAATGTGTTATGTGCAGGGATGATGTTGATTATTTTAAGAGTTTAATAGGTGACCCAAAGACTCGGATGCTGCACTGATCCTAACATTACACTAGGTGTATGAAGACTGAGATTTCCATCATTATGGTTAATTCAAGCTGCTTCTAGGCAAGTCAAAAATTATATATTCTTTACAACATTTTAATTTCTATTTTTTGGAATGGTGATATAACTGCTACTGAAATGTTTCAGAGAAAGTAGTAGTTGTGTGGCCTATTGCCGTGAGAGATGTTTAATTTTGTTCAAATAACACAATTCCAAATTATGTATATTTAGAGAATGGGCAAACTGTACATCAGTGCCCTGAATGGAGAACAAATGTTCTCCAGCAGAGTATTAATGTACAAGTAATGCCCGCTGATAAATGAGTCCGCTGCTTTAATGCAGCATATCAAGCTGACTTGGAGCTCGGACTGGAAAAAAAATCATCTTCTGCCATTATTTTATGCTCGCTAAGCAGCGGGTCTGCTGTTTAACAAACATAAAATGTAAACCAAAATAAAAAGAGACAGAGACTCTGTGTGTGTTTGTGTGTGTGTGTGTGTGTGTGTGTGTGTGTGTGTGTGTGTGTGTGTGTGTGTGTGTGTGTGTGTGTGTGTGTGTGTGTGTGTGTGTGAGAGAGAAAGCTAGAATGATCTTGTGTGAGTGAATGCATGTATGAAAGTAGTGGAGACTCTGTTTGTGAGAGGTTGAGAAAGTGTAAGGCCAATCTTGTGTGTGCGAATTTGTGTATAAAAGCAGCAGAGACAGACTGTGTCTGTGTATATGTATATGTGTGAAAGCAGACGAGACTGTGCATGTGTGTATGAGAAAGAGAATGGGCTCTCTCTAAAATTGTTGTGTTTTTACTTGCTGCTTATTTTTTTAAGCACTATATTTTTTTTCATATTTGTTTGATGTAAAATGCTTCCTCCAACACCATTAACATATACTACAGCAAGTTTGAAACATTAGGCGGAGGAACTATTTTACATTAAAAAGTATAAAAAAATATGATATAGTACTTAAAAAAGTAAATAAGCAAGTAAAACACAACAATTTTACAGAGAGCCCATTTTACAGAGAGCAATAATGCCCACCAGGGTGTGTGTTAATGTGTAATTAACACCTTTCCAGTGATGTAGAGGCCCTCCACCTGCTGAGCTGGGCGTCATAACACCCCTGGGCAGGCATTAATTACACATTAACACATACTCTGTCAGGCATTATTACTTGCTTAATTTTCCTTAAAGCAAACCTTGCTTCACCAGGACAGTTCTTGGCTGGAGTGCCTTCTGTACACAGTCTGCTTACCCTTCTTGTGTCCACATAAGACTTTGCAGGATGCTCTGGCTTCCTATCCCATCCCAAAGACATGTTGTAGGTGAACTGAGAATTGGCAGTCCTTCAGATTGTCTGTACGTGAGTGCATTGTGGGTAAGTGTATGCATGAATCCTGAAATGTACTGGTATCCCACTGAAGATTAGTTTTTCTGCTATGCATCCACTGATTGCCAGGAGAGGCCGCGTCTCCATATTACCCTATATTGGATACAGTAAGTGTGAGAGATTAAATTATAAAATGAGATATGGGTCATGTGTAGGTTCAATGGCTTTTACTTGCTGTTTTAGATGAGGAAATGTTGCCAGAAATATTTTTGCAATATCAAGCTGAGAAAAAGCATTTTTTTGGGATGTGGAGTGCATGATGGTAGTAAGTTGCATCTTTGCAGAGGAATAGTTTGGACCATTGTTTATTTATGATAAATTTATTAAAGAAATGGGAATATAAAATATGAAGACACCAGATGTACAGTAACAGGGAGGAATGATTTTGAGAATTTTCTTAATGTGGGGGATATGTTTTTGTTATTAGAGTTAAGAAAGTTCAAGAGTTACTACATAAGTTTAGATCAAAGGAAGACCTTTGGTAAGGTTAGGATAAAATGTGGTAGTGAGAGCAAAAGAATGTGGATGATTCAGTTAAACATTATTACTATAATATAGGATTACAAGTTTGTCTGTTGGTTAATAGTTATATATGCATATTATTTCAGTAGTTTCTTACAAAGTGTTGAGAATTTATAAATAACGGCATGAGTAACAAAGTGCAGGAGTGGAAAATCTGCACTTGATTGACTTTTATAGAGGATGTCATCTCTAATAAAAAAGAAATTGATTAAGACATATGAGGAAGATAACAGGGCAGTAATTAAGGATATGAGAGAAGTAAGAGGGGTAAATAAAAGAAACATTGTTTTGGAATTATAGGCCAGTTTATTAAAAATTTCTTGATAGAATTTGGAGCCTAGCAATCAAGGAAAATAAAATTGTGTGAGGATTATTAATGCAAATTTATCTGCAGAAATTTGAGATAAATGACATCAGATGGTATTTTTTCATTCATTCCTCAACTGTTGGATTCAGATACGACCCTTGGATCCGGCTCTGCTGCTTTTTACCTCTTGTGGAACACTGAAAGCTCTTGAGCTCCTCTCCTACCCATAATGCACTAGTCCCCTACCATACCTCAGATCTCATTTCCCGCTTTCACGTTTGGATGATGGTTGTTGTTAGCTCTCAAGTTTTGCTAGTATTTTCATAATACTAAAATTTACCTTTTATAACTTCCTGTATTCATATTTTTTCTTATTAGAATTTTCTTATCCTTTTAATTTTAACCTGTCTTGCCCTTGTTACACTTTGTAGTGTATTTTTACTTAATTACCATTGTTGGTAATTGTTCCCTTTCTTCTACCTTTCAGGTAGTTTTCATTTACTTACCACTGTTGGTATTCCTTTATTACTTATTTAAAGTTAAAAAAAAAAAAAAACCTTCTCTTTTCTTTTTCCTTTTTTTTTCTTCTTTTCCTTGGCTGCTATTTACATAGCAATGGCAGAAAAACCTTTGGGTTTTAAAAAATGTAAGGCCTGTGGCCATAAGATCCCTTTGCACATGAGTTGCATGTTTACTGCTTAAGCCCAGCCCATTTAAACTCTGCATATGATGTATGTAAGGGCTTTAATCCAAGGGCCCTTAGTGACCAGAAAAATAAATTAATATTAAGATGATTAATACCATTGCCATCCACTGATATGGCATATGGGGCTCAAACCTCCAAGAAAGGCGATAAAAAGGAAGCTAGGCATCCATCAGGCCCGTCAGGCTCTTCTGCTCCAAGCTTGGAGCCACCTTCTAAAATAACTAAATCATGTTCTCCGAAGACCAAAACCTCCAGTCTGATTTCTTTGGATCCAAAATCTAAGACATTTGAGCCGACCTCATTGAATCCAAACAAGCAGAAAGATAGCTCTCCTCAAACCCGGTCTCTTTACACTCTGGATCTGATAACTTCCCGTCTCCCATCTCCTTTCCTGGTGAGACGCCACCATTCCAGGTCCTTGTCCATTGCTTCCTCTTCTCAATCCTTCAGAAGTTTGGCCAAAGTGGATGTGGATAGATGATGAGGCAATTTCTCTCAACTCAAATTCAAATGGGAGTTCTCCCAGATTCTCCTCCTCAGGTCCAGGGACCTTCATAAGTACTACTAAACCTATTTTGTCTCCTTCTCTGATCTGACATTTGGTTTCAGAGCAGTTGAAACCAAGAATCCCAGATATCTCCATATCTGATCTGAAGTTTATTGCATCTTCTACTCCGGTACCATCTCTGAGTGGATCAGCTCTAAGTACCTCGGAGCCAGATGACTCTCAGAGCTGTAGCATCGGCACTGGATATGAGGTATTGGAGTCGACTCTGAGATTGTTGGAGCTGTCTCTACCCCTCATGACAGCTCAGCTCCAACTCCTTCTTCTAGCGGTTTGACTTTGGATCAGAAGGAGTCGGAAGTACGTCTTCTCTGAGCCATCGGTTTCTTTCTCCCTGAGGCACTCTGTTTTTAAGGTAGGGGAGAAAGTTTTCTCTGCTCTAAGAGAAAGGATACATCCACCCTCTTCGGCTCCCACTTCCCAGACACAGTTGTCTTTCTATAAAGAGCCTCAACTTCCTACTCCACAAGGACAGCCAGCTCAAAGTCTCCAGGATACCCATCAGGGTATATTGTTATCTTCTGGTACTTCTCCAGAACACTCCACCAAAGATGTCCGTAGGAAGAGAAAGTGCAAAAGGAGGGATTTTGACTCTTCTCAAGAGTCTGTCATGAAATATACTTATTTCAATGAGGAGAATGGTCCCCAAGATCACCACCTGATGACATCTCATTTGGAGATATGTTAGAGATCCTCAAGCAAAGAGGTGGTTTGTCAGCCGATAACCCTTCCCAAGAGGAATCCTTATTCCTGGAAGCCTTTGGGGCTGGCCTGTCTACCACCTGGGTGACTCCGCCCACCAATGAACTCATTGATTTGATCTCTCGATGGAAGTGGAAGGTACCTCACTCTTTTGAGTCAATCCCCCAGAGACCATACAGGATTCTGGCACCACATCAGAGAGGAATTTTTGGATCAAGGGAGTACCATTTGATGGCTTGGTCATAGCTGTAGCCACAGAAAAGGAATTTGTAGAACTAAAGTTCCTCTTTTCATCCCCCTAACAGGAATTCTAGGGTGCTGGATAGATTTGGGAAGCATATATACTTTTCATCAACCTGTGCAGTTTGGTCGCTGAACTATTTGGCACACACCACCAAACTTTAGATGGATTTGCTTAACTCATTCACACGCCTGTTGCTTAATTCTACAGCCTCTTATTTTCAGAATATCCATTTCTAATACCCTCTTTAACTGTAAGAGCTTGTAAATAAATGAAAGTTGTTCAGCAGACACTGAATCTTTCCAACAGTGTAAATGCTAGATAGTGTGCATCAAAGTCTTTATTAAATGAGTAAGTGAAGGATATTGGTGCACATGTTTTAATTTTTGGTTTTTGCAAAAGAACAATGTATTGGTCATCGCACCATGTAGACCCAAACACAATTTGCATGTAATTTGTTTGTATGGCTGTCAACTTTAAAATGATACCTTAACCACTCATAATTGATAAAGCATAATATCTCATCATCTCTACAGGCAGAAGCGACATATCAGTGTAGAAGTTGTGCATGTCAATGTCACAAAACCATCATTTGTGAAATCACCATGCCCCTTCAATTATTTAAAAAGTATTGGCCATCCTACAATTTTCATAATCCTACAAGACTAAAACTATGATATCTGTACATGTGTACAGTGCACACAGTTCTTTTACCATGTTGCATTGTCTTAAAAATAGGTATTTCTTGGCACACTATACTCCACTGCAAAGTTATTTAACAAAATATGAAAAAAATCATAATTACCTACTTTGATATCTGCACATATGTACAACATACAGGCACAGTTCTTTTACCATGTTGGAACTATCAATGCTGCCTTTAAAATGAGGCATTAATTAGCACATTCAGATGCTCCCTTGCAAAGTTATTTACCAAAATATGAACAAAATCATACTTTCCATAACCTAAGTCCGAAACAAACTTTGATAGCTGTACATGTGTACAACATACAAGCACAGTTCTTATACCATGTTGCAACTATCAATACTGTCTTCAAAGTGAGGTATTACTTAGCATGTTCAGATGCGCCCTTGCAAAGTTATTTACCAAAATATGAAAAAAAAAATCATAATTTCCATAACCTAAATCCAAATTAAACTTTCATATCTGTACATGTGTACAACGTACAGGCACAGTTCTTTTGCCATGTTGCAACTGTCAATATTGTCTTCAGAATGGTGTATTACTTAGCACATTCAGATGCTCCCTTGCAAAGTTATTTACCAAAGTATGAAAAAATCATAATTTTCATAACCTAAGTCCTAAACAAACTGTAATATTTGTACATGTGTACAGCTTACATACACAGTTATTTTACCATGTTGTAAGTACTAATACAGTCTTCAAAATGAGGTATTACTTTGTTAGAAAACATATCAGTGTGCTAAGTTATTTACCAAAAATGAAAGGAAGACACTGAGGGGGGGGTATGCATAACTCCACATAGACAGAAACCAAAATCTGGCATGTGTATTCTTCAATGTGATAATGACTTCTAGTAATGTGAATCATGAGCGGACAGATGGTCAGCTGGGCGACCCTAACAAAAGCCAAAAGAAGAAGAAGAATAATGTGAATAACAGGAGCACCACCTGAGAACCTGACACCTGGTAATGACTCAGTATTATACTCTGACTGCACATCTTGTAAATCAATAGGGTGATAATGGCTTCCATTTTGTTACTGCAATGTTCTACATGCTCATATAAAGGTGATAAGAGCTGCACATAACTTGTTGAGTAGACATCCATAGTCAGACACACTGCCGCCCCGCTCACCAGACTGAGTAAGGAGAAGGTCACAGTAAGCTGCCTGTCGGGCTTAGAATCCGCCACATAACGCAAGCACTCAGGTCTCTCAACAGCAGGTACAAATACGACTCAGTCATTGTCCACACTGGTGTAAACGACCTGAGACGTACCTCCTTGGACTACATGAAAAGAGACATTGAGGAGCTCTCTGATTATGTAGCCCAGGCAGGTATGACCCTGACCTTGAGCAGTATCCTACCTTCACCAAGAATGATGCCACAATACAGAGATAAGATGATCAGCTTTAACAATTGGCTTAAACTCTGGTGTCATTCAAAGGGGATCCAATGTCTGTCTGCCTGGGATGACATGCTGGACAAGCCACGCTGCTTCGCAAGGGACGGCTTGCACCTGTCACCCCTGGGATTGGGATATTGGCAAAGGCTCTTGCCACGCGCATAGTGCCTTTTTTAGGCAAGGCTCAAATTCTAAACCTACCACCCTAGAACACAAAAAAGGAAAAACACTAAGGGTAATGCTGCTCAATGCCAGAAGTCTAAATCTCAAAATGCACGACTCGAGGCCCTTCTCAGTATGGAGAACATCGATGTCTGTGCAGTGACAGAAACCTGGTTCAAGGCTCCTGAGAGCACCCCAGCACTATCAGGTTTTACCTCTTATCATGCGTTCCGGCCCCAAAATCCGGACAATACCAAGAAAGGAGGGGGGCGTATCCATATTCATCAAGGACACCCACACCTCAAGACTGGTGGCAACGCACGATGCATCGGAGACCATCCAGGTGCAATTAACCATAGGCAAGACTGCTCTGCAAATTGTAGCATGTTACAGGCCACCCTCACAAACTCAGGAACCTCACATGGCCTTCCTGAAAACACTAGATGGGATAAATGTATCACCAAACACCATCATACTAGGTGACTTCAATTACCCTAATATAGACTGGGAACACTACTCAAGCCCAAACACCCTAGCCCAAAAGTTCCTGGAATTCATAAACTCAAATGCCATGGAACAACTGGTCACCATCCCACAAGAGGAGAAAACATACTTGATCTCATCATCACGAACATGGGAGCACAATGTTCAACACCGAAGTATACCCCTCACTGGTGAGATCAGATCACAAACTAATCTCGCTGGAGGTCCTCATACCACCCCCAACTGAAATAAAACAGACCACAGTAAAGAACTTCTAAGCCGACTTCACACTTCTAAAGACTAGTGTGGTCTCCTTTAAGGCCCCCGAGCCGGGCGGAAAACAGTACTCAAGTCAGCTGAATCACTTACAAATGCCTTCTACCAGCACCTGCAGGACTGCATGGATAAGGCAATCCCAAGCAAAACAAAGACTCTTTGTACCAAAGGCAAGCGTCCAGTCTGGTGGACCCCAGCCATAAACAAACTCTACAACAAAAGGAGGAAGCTACTACAAGATAGAGCAAAATCCTTAAAAGGTAAGACACCCTTGATCACTATAAGTAAAAACTAAGAGCTCTCATAAAATCATCCAAAGCAAATTTTGAGAGAAAAATAGCTAAAGACTCAAAAGACAATCATAAGGCCTTCTTTAGCTATATTAGAAACCTGGGAGGAAACTCCCAGATATGCTCAGAACTAGTTCAAAATGATGTGAAGATTACTGATCCTACAGACATTGCCAACATACTGGCTGACAGGTTCAGTGCAAACTTCTCCCACTCTCCCCAAAAGGAGAGATATCTATACCAAGCGATTGCAGCCCCCAAACATCTCCAACGCCCAAGTGAGAACTGCTCTCTCCAAAGCAAAACACAGCATCCATGGGACCTGATGGTGTCCCCGGCTGTGTGCTCCACGAACTCAACGAGAATTAAAACCCACAGCTAGGACAGCTGTTTAATCATAGTCTTACCTCTGGATACGTGCCAGGAGTGGCGACTGCAACTGTGGTCCCACTTCACAAAGGCGGTGCCTCCACCGACCCTGGAAATTACCGCCCATTAACTTGGCAAGCCTTATCTGCAAAGCCATGGAGAGGATCATAATGGACCTCATAAATAAAGACATAGGGAATTTGCAGACTTTGGATCCATGCCAGTTTGGCTTTGTCAAAGGCAGATCATGCCTTCTAAACTTGGTTGACTTTTACGAAAGAGTCACCAAAGCCACTGATAAGGGAAAGGCAGCCCATACAGCCTACCTCAATATGGCGAAGGCCTTGATACAATACCCCACTCGGGTATCATTGAAAACTCATCAGCTTAAATGTTAACCCATACATCACAAGATGGGTTGCAAACTGGCTGAGTGACAGAACCCACAGGGTCAGAGTTGCTGGCGCCATGTCAGACTCAAAGCCTGGCACAAGTGGTGTACCACAGGGCTCAGTCCTGGGCCCACTCTTGTTTGGCATCTACTTTTCCGAAGTACAAGCAAACACAGGAGGGTTATGGCTGACAAAGTTTGCAGATGACTGCAAACTGGGCCATAGTAGAAAACACATCTGACACAGATATCCTTCAGAAGGGTCTCACAGAAATGGATAACTGGTGCCAGAGCCATGGCCTAAAGTTAAATGCCAAAAATGCATAGTCATACCCTTCGGGAAAAACAAGGTTACCCTAGCTACCAAATAGGTGGCAATCCACTGAGCACAGAAGAAGTTATCAGGGACCTGGGGACCCAGGTTGATAGTAGTCTGTCATTCGACACCCATGTAGCTAAAGTAGTTAGGAAGACCTTCTACATTGCCCACCTTATCATGAAGGATTCTCATCTAGATCAAGGGAGGTCATAGTCTCCCTATACTCATCACTCATCAGACCAATGATTGAGTACAATGCCCCATTCGGAATGTATCTGACCCGACACTTGCAGCAGCTGGAGAGGCCACAAAAGTTCCTCACCAAAAGGATAAAGGGTCTCAAACATCTGTCCTATGCTGCCCGACTGAAAGAACTCCAGCTCTATTCAGTCACTTACCGCTTGCTCAGAGGTGACCTTTGCCTAACATACAAGGCCATGTCAAACCCAGATTTGATGAATATGCTTCACCTCAAAAAATCTAGATCCGTCAGAGCCACAAGGGCGGGAGACTTAAACCTCGACACGGCTATTAATAGGACGTGCTGGAGGGATAGATTCATCACCCAAAGACTCCCTATGCTGTGGAATAAAATCCCGGTATATGTGAGGCAGTCGACACGGCTATTAATAGGACGTGCTGGAGGGATAGATTCATCACCCAAAGACTCCCTATGCTGTGGAATAAAATCCCGGTATATGTGAGGCAGAGCACCTCGCTGGCCTTGTTCAAGAGAAATCTTGACCAATGGATGGGAGATCGCAGATATACCCCAGGGATTACCTCAGTGTCACTGCTCGACAGAGGCACAGCAAAATAATGGGTATAGTTCCCCATACTAAAAGGGTGGCGTAAGCCACAAAACTATGGGCTAGGCTTGTAAATGCCCTCGGGCAGATAGCCTAGTATGAACCTATGAACCTATATACTTTTCATCAACCTGTGCAGTTTGGTCGCTGAACTATTTGTCACACACCACCAAACTTTAGATGGATTTGCTTAACTCATTCACACCGGAGCAGCTCAGAAAAAGCTGTTGCTTAATTCTACCATAGGAACAACAGTGCAGCCTGAGCTTATTTTCAGAATATCCATTTCTAATACCATACAGAAAACAAATGTGCATAACTCTTTAACTGTAAGAGCTTGACTAAAAATGTAAATGTGAAAGTTGTTCAGCAGACACTGACCTTTCCAACAGTGTAAATGCTGATAGTGTGCATCAAAGTCTTTATTAAATGTTTGGTAAGGAATGTTGATATTGTGCATATGTTTTACCTTTTTGCAAAAGCAAAGCACAATGTATTGGTCAATGCACCATGTAGACCCACACAATTTGCATGTAATTTGTTTGTATGGCTGTCAACTTTAAAATGATACCTTAACCATTACTGTGTGATGCTCCTTTGCAGAGAAATTCACAGAAATATGATTAATATAATATTTCTCATAATTGATAAAGCATAATATCTCATCATCTGTAACAGGCAGAGGCGACATATCAGTGTAGAAGTTGTGCATGTCAATGTCAGCTTCAAAATGATGCATCATTTGTGTCATCACCATGCTCCCTTGTAAAAATATGGGCATAATAATGAGAAGTATTGGAAATGTATAATTTTCATAATCCTACAAGACTAAAACTATGATATCTGTACATGTGTACAGTGCACAGACACAGTTCTTTTACCATGTTGTAAGGAGTAACATTGTCTTCCAAATGAGGTATTTCTTGGCACACTCCCATACTCCACTGCAAAGTTATTTACCAAAATATGAAAAAAAAATCATAATTTCCATAACCTAAGTCTGGAACAAACTTTGATATCTGCACATATGTACAACATACAGGCACAGTTCTTTTACCATGTTGGAACTATCAATGCTGTCTTTAAAATGAGGCATTAATTAGCACATTCAGATGCTCCCTTGCAAAATTATTTACCAAAATATGAACAAAATCATACTTTCCATAACCTAAGTCCGAAACAAACTTTGATATCTGTACATGTGTACAACCTACAGGCACAGTTCTTTTGCCATGTTGCAACTGTCAATACTGTCTTCAGAATGGTGTATTACTTAGCACATTCAGATGCTTCCTTGCAAAGTTATTTACCAAAGTATGAAAAAATCATAATTTCCATAACCTAAGTCCTAAACAAACTGTAATATTTGTACATGTGTACAGCATACATACACAGTTGTAAGTACTAATACAGTCTTCAAAATGAGGTATTACTTTGTTAGAAAACATGTCAATGTGCTAAGTTATTTACCAAAAATGAAAGAAAGACACTGGGGGGGGGGGTGTGCATAACTCCACATAGACAGAAACCAAAATCTGGCGTGTGTATTCTTCAGTCTGATAATGACTTCTAGTAATGTGAATCATGAGCGGACAGATGGTCAGCTGTGGCGACCCCTAACCGGGAAAAGCCAAAAGAAGAAGAAGAATAATGTGAATAACAGGGGCAGCTGCTGAGAGTTTTACCTGACAAGTGGTAATGACTCAGTATTATACTCTGACTGCACATCTTGTAAATCAATAGGGTGATAATGGCTTCCATTTTGTTACTGCAATGTTCTACATGCTCATATAAAGGTGATAAGAGCTGCACATAACTTGTTGAGTAGACATGTATTACGTTCCTGGTGCAGGTGTAATGTAAGACTGAGTCATTACCATCTGTTAGGAAAAGACCTGAGTAATTCAATAAAAATAGCATAACAGTTATATATATTACTGTGCCCTTTCTCTCACGTAAACTGTACACGCAAACACAACAAGTTAGAAATATTGCCGTACATACTGAGCTGATCAATGCCAGAACTAGTATAAAAGGAGTAATAACATTTATATCACTGTACCTTCCTGTCACCTAAACTGTACACACCAATGACAGAGTCAAAAGTATTGCCCAACAGTTTGGTTGATCCATGTCAGAATTACTTTGCTCAAGGTGAATGCTACCATAGGTTCATAGGTAGTTACTAGGCTATTGGCCAAAGGGCCTAAGTAAGCCTAGCCAACAAGGTTTCCTGGCTTACGTCACCCAAGAAAGTTAATTTCCATGATAAATGCTTACACTCCCTAAGACAGCAGCTATTTGTTTCAGTGAGAGCATCCCTCTTTTTAGTTTTGATTTTTTTCCCTTCGTTCACCTCTATATTTATCATTGAATACAATTGCTTCTTATACAACTATCATACATTCTACATTCAGTAAACAAAGAAACAAAGGTAAACACAAATAGTCCTAATATATAGGCTAGAAGAATGGTAAACGTACTTTACTTGCAAATCATTATTAAGTACATTTCTGATATGTGTATTTAAAATAAGTCATACTGTTACACACAGGAAATCACAGCACTTATTTCTTTTTATTATTATTTTATATTAATAAAAATTAAGTCCAACAGGTTCAAATGGCTCACTTCATGAGCAACATAGAGTTGTTGTTTTTCTTTTGGCTTTAGGGGTCGCCACAGCAGAACTCTGGTCCACTAATGTTTGGCAGTCGGTGTTTATGGTGCCGAGGTGCCAGCCTGATGCCAAACCTTCAACGAAGGCATGCCCATTCACGCATGTCTTTCGAACGCCACTCAACCACGGGGAGGACATGCAGACACCACACAGAAGGCACTCCAGCCGAGAATCGAACGGGAGAATCTCTTGCTATGAGGCGACAACGCTACCACTGCGCCACCATAGTACTGTCTGGTTAAATAAATTATTTCCTTTGTGAAACTCGATATGCAGGTGGAGAACGTGGGAAACAGTGGGAAAGACAGCTGCCAAAAAGCAGTTTAGCTAAACAACAAAGTAGACTCTGGTACAATGACAACTATTTTCTTAGTATTTTGTTGTTATAACTTCAAAATTCCTCCTACTGTGTCTCTCAGTTGTGGAAATCACAGTGTACATAGTTCTACAGACTGTGTGCAAACAGGTCGGTCACTCAGTATACCTGCAAACTATGAAGAACGTTCAGATGCCTGCAGACAGCAGTTGACAAACAGGAAGGAAGATATGATTGGCTAAGAGAATTCCAGCATAGGTTCTCTAGGTCAGGAGAGTATGCAGCATTTGAAAACTCCAGTATCACTTGAAAACATTTACAACGTTAATATCTTCTAACTTTATATATATAATGCTTTACTGCATACTTACTGTTACAAAATCACAGACAATGCTCACTATTGACATTTCATCTAATCAATTAATATTGCAAATTAGCTTTGGCTGACTAGCTCACAATTTTATGATACTGCCTTCTTAACTTATTTTCAAAACGCATGACTTTACACAATGTACCACCAAGAAAAAGTATTTGGGCAGAGTGCAACTTACTATCTGACTTGGAAGTAAACAAAGTAACTGTGGAAAACAGTTTCAGTTGTGCTGAACCCTCGTTCTAGATGCAATACAGCAATCTAAGAAGCAAGAAACAAAGCTACTCTGATTTGATACGTCAATGTTTTACAGTTACACAGATTCATAGCAAAACAGTGTTCTCACATTACAGCTTACATTAAACAGTTAATTCACAAATTCGCTGAGAGCGACGGGTAAACACTTTGTTTGTATTCCACAAGTTACTATTTCTGTGCAAGATGTGTCACTTGGTTCAGCTACGTTTTTTTTCTATGAACTCCAATTAGAAGCAGTTTGAATGCTGCTATGCAAGCATTCCTCATTTACAGACATCCATAACAGTTTATTCCCTGCAAAGAATAAAAAGGCACAGGAAAATAAAAGTCACAATAACTTACCAATAAACTTTCGACCTTGAGCACAGACCTTGGATCCTTGATCATGGCTTCCAGTTTCCTTTGCCGATTTTCTTTAAAAAATCCTATGTAAGCTATACTTAACTCCACTGTGAAAATAAAGTTGAGAAGGTAGTTAAAGTTCAGATACCTTTTCAATTTAATTTTCATCAGTGGAGTTAAGCTGTGCTTGTAAACATAGTCACGGTGCCAGATGACACTCGGGTGTAATGCACAAGAATAGCTTTTGCCTCAGGGAGCGCTCGGATGTAACCATAGATGCATCCTGTGATGGTACTCTGGGTTAATGAGTTAAAGAACTCATCAAATCCTTCTCCGAGACCATTACTTCTGAGCCAGAGAGCCCTGTTGCCTCACAGTTGGCTACCTTACAGAACATGTGAAATTTGTCCATGAAGTTCATTTCACATGCAGCTGAAGGTACCTCAGGGGTGGCGGGTGCAGGTGTTTCCATTAGGAGGTATGCCTGGATGCATCTGTGTGATTTTACGGAGCCCTTCAAGTCTTCCTTCGTCAGTGCTCCCTTCTGACAGAAGTTTTTTATTGGCTCCAATGTTAAAGACACAAAATCCAGGTCTGAACAGGATAGTAAGACCCCATCTGCAGTGGGTGTACTTTTCTCGACTCCTCAATGAACTTTTTCTAGGAAACAACAAGATGGTCAAAAAATGTGGTTAAAGTCCCAGGGTCCTTTCCATGATCCATGTGGAGATAGAGTTCCCCATCTGCCCCTGGGGGAACTAACAGAAGACGAAGGGCCCAGAGATACTCTCTCTGACAGATCCTACCAGCACTCCTGAAAGGAGGTCTGATTGTCCACCTCTGGAGGTAGTTAAGAGAGCCTGGCTAGAAATTACAAAAAATACATGGATGCAGAGGATTATTTCCAGAGATTATACAATACCCTTTTCCTTTTCACCCCCCCCCCCTTAACAGTGGCAAAATTCCCAGTGTTCCACCCAGTCAGAGGAAAGTAGCAGCACTAGGAATAAAGAAGCTGCTAGAAAAAGTCATCCAAGAGATCCCACCAGACCAGAAAGAGTGTGAAACTTACTCAAGATTCTTTTTGGTGCCGGAGAAAATGGGACTGGAGACCAGTTTTAGATCTCAGCAATCTGAACAAATCAGTTCAGTACACAAAATTCTGGATGGTCATGGTTCAGTCCACTCTGCCTTTTCTGCACAAGGATGACTGGATGAGCTCAGCAGATCTTCAGGGTCTGTATCATATGAGCGAATCACACAAATCGCGAAAGCTCATAATATCGAACGTATCAAAGTGCTTTTTCTGAGATCGCGGTACAATGAAGAATGGGATATTTGCCCTTTCCTCACTGTAGTGCGATGTCGGAGTTGGAATATATATTCATCGAGGGGTGTGGGGGCACAGCCCCCCACAATACGAAGGTTGAGGTCCAATACATTCGATATTATGAGCGTTCCCAATTTGTGCGAATCGCTCATATGATATAGACCCGATCTTCAGGATGCATACTTTCATGTAAGAAATGAACAGATGATCCAGAAGATATCTACGCTTCTGGCTGGGAGTTCAGAACTCTGCCATTTGGTCTCACCACAGGCCCCAGAGTGTTTGCCAAGTGCATGACAGTAGTAGCAGTTCACTTAAGACTGCAAGGATTCCACATGTTGCCTTATTTGGATGACTGGCTCATAACCACTCCGACCAGGCATCATCTGACCAAAGCATGAGATTATGTACTCCATTTATGCTCCCACCTGGGAATTACTGTCAGTCACAGCAAATCTCAGCTAGAACCAGCTCAAATGTTAAAGTTTATTGGGGCTTTGTTCGACACAGTATCTTTGACCACTTCCCTTTCCTTACCAAGGGTATAACCTATACGATTCCAGGTCAGAAAGATGATCCAAAATGTCTGTCTCTCAGCCCAATTGATTCTTCCATCTTTGGGGTCGATGTCTGCTGTGATAGTTTTGGTTCCATTAGCAAGATACCACATGAGAATTCTTCATTGGACCCTAGCTACTCAGTGGTCCATTCTAAATCAGCCCCTTATCCACCCAAATCAAGATCAGTCAGGTTTGCAAAAAATTACCTCCTTTGGTGGATTAACTCTAATCAGATATTGCAAGGTCGCCCCTACACTTTTCCTCAGCCCAAGGCTATAGTTACCACAGATGCTTCTCAGATTGGGTGGGGGGAGGCACTTCTTGGGAAAGGCAGTCCAAGGCACTTGATCCCTCAAAGAGAGCACTACTCATGTAATCGTCCTAGAAATGAGAGCAGTCCCCCTAGCATTGCATGCCTTTCAAGACACTCTCCCCTCTGTGACCATTGTGATTCAGATGGATATGTCAGCAAACAAGGAGGAACAAAATCTTACCCCCTGTGTGGAGAAGCTTTGACATTGTGGCAAGGGGTGATCTCAACCAGTTGATTTCTGACAGCAGTACACATTCCAGGGAAATCCAGCGTGTTAGCAGATAAATTAAGCACATCCATTGTAATGCTTCATGAGTGGCCACTGAACATGAAAGTGGCAAGAAAGTTTTTCCCTTGATGGGGCCAACCTTGCTGCAGTCTCTCTGCATCTCCCCTCAACAAGTGGAGCAGGTTCTTTGCCCTGGTCACCCCACCGGGGTAATCACTGCAAGACACTTTTCTCCACGATTGGCTCCCAGTCTCCTCTGAACTTTTTCTTGTGTACCTCTAATCCCCAAATTCTTTCAGACAGTATCTTGATTGAAGAACACAGTTTAGTTTCATAGTTTCATAGTATAGTACTAGGCTATCTGCCCTGGGGCATTTGTAAGCCTAGCCATAGTGATGTGGCTTTTGCCACCCCATGAAATGGTACAAAACTTGTACAGAATAAATTTAGAATACTGTGCCTCTGTCTAGTAGTGACACAATGAAGGTTCCCTTATATAATAGAATTAGTTTACTGTGCCCCTGTCTAGCAGTGACACAGATGTGACCCCTGGGGTAAACTTACGATCTCCCATCCACTCATCAAAATTTCTCTTGAAAAGGGTCAGTGAGGGGCTCTGCCTAATACGAACTGGTATCCTGTTCCAAAGCATGAGAAGCCTCTGGGTTATGAATCTATCCCTCCAGCATGTCCTATTCATACTTGTGCCGAGGTTTAAGTCTTTCGCTCTCGTGGTCCTGATGGATTTGGATTTTTTGAGGTGGAGCATGTCCATCAGATCCTGATTGGACATGGCCTTGTACGTCAGGCAGAGATCACCTCTGAGCAGGCGGTATGCTACTGAATAGAGCTGAAGTTTCTTTAGTCTGGCAAAATAAGACATATGTTGGAGACCCTTGATCCTCTTGGTGAGGTACTTTTGTGGTCTCTCCAGCTGTTGCAAATGCCGGGTGAGGTACATACCAAATGGGGCATTGTACTCAATCATGGGTCTGATGAGGGAGGAATATAGGGGTACAATGACATCCTTGGATATGGATGTGAATCCCTTCATGATGAGGTGTGCAAGGTAGAATGTTTTTCTAACCACTTTGGCAACGTGGGTGTCAAATGAGAGGTTGCTGTCGACTTGGGTCCCTAGGTCTCTGATTACTTTTTCCGTACTCAGTGGGTTGCTGTCTATGTGATAATTTGTGGGTACTTTGTTTTTCCCAAAGGGAATGACTGTACATTTTTTGGCATTTAGTTTAAGGCCGTGACTCCGGCACCAGTTGTCCGTTTCTGTGAGGCCTTTTGTAGGATGTGTGTCTGCTGGTGTATCGACTATGGAACCTAGTTTGCAGTCATCTGCGAACTTTGTCAGCCACAGCCCTCCCATGTTTGCTTTAACATCTGAGAAATAAATGCCGAACAAGAGGGGTCCCAGGACAGATCCCTGTGGGACACCACTTGTGACTGGCTTTGAGTCTGACATTGCTCCAGTGATTTTAACTTTATGGGTTCTGTCCTTAACCAGTTTGCAACCCATCTAGTGACATAAGGGTTTACTTTTAAGCTGTTGAGCTCATCTATGATGCCTGAGTGGGGTATTGTGTCGAAGGCCTTAGCCAAGTCCAGGTATGCTGTATGGACTGCTTTGCCCTCATCAATGGCTCTAGTGACTGTTTCGAAAAAGTCAACCAGGTTTAAAAGGCAGGATCTGCCCTTTACAAAGCCGAACTGGGTGGGGTCAAGTGTCTGTAGGTCCCCTATGTCTCTGTTTATGAGTTCCATAATGATTCTTTCCATAGCTTTGCAGACCAGGCTGGTTAAGCTTATGGGGCGCTAGTTTCCAGGGTCTGTAGAGGTACCCCCCTTGTGGAGTGGGACCACTGTTGCTGTACGCCAGTGTTCAGGTACATATCCCAAAGTAAGGCTAAGGTTAAATAGCATTTTAAGTGTGGGTTTAGCTCCTCTTGAGTTCACGTAACACACAACCCGGGATACCGTCAGGTCCCATTGATGCTGTGTTTTTTGCTTTGTTTAGGGCGGTTCTCACTTGGACATCTGAGATGACAGGGAGATTACATTCAGCTGGGATAAGTATTTCTTCTTTTGGGGGTGAAGGAGGGGAGAAATTTGCACTGAACCTGTCAGCCAGAATGTTGGCAATATCTGGGGTTCAGTGTATTTTATGTTGTTGTGAACCAACTCTGAGCATATCTGAGGGTTTCCACCCAGGTTTCTAACATAGCTGAAGAAGGCTTTGTGGTTATCTTTAGTGTCCTTAGCAATTTTTCTCTCAAAGTTGGCCTTGGATGTTTTTATGAGAGAACGTAGTTTTCTGCTAATGTTGATCAGAGATGTCTTCCCTTCATGGGATTTTGCTCTGACGTGCAGTAGCTTCCTTCTTTTGTTATACAATTTGTTTATGGCTGAGGTCCACCAGACAGGACGCTTACCTCAGTGTTCCTTTTTGGCATTGTCAAATTTAGTTGCCCTTTCTTTGGCTTCATCTGTTTCATCCCCCATGGATTCTGGATCCAATTCCTGCCCTCCTGTATCATCCAACAAACATGATACACCCAGACGTCTTAGACCTGAAATTAACCACAGGGTTTCTCTATTTCCATTCATAGCAAGAAACTCCAGGCTCTCCTTCCCTGTTCACTACATTTTTTTATCCTCCCACAAAGCTTCTACTAGAAAAAAATTACAGGTGCATGTTTGTCCAGGATGGATAAAAACGCAGAGTTTAGATATTTTATAGCTTCATCAAGTGGTAGAGTTTTTAAGGGGTTCCAGTTACAGGCACTGAGTTCATTTTGGAATGATTCTTGGTTGAAGTGTTTATTGGAACGTGCAGTCCTAAAAGTAGAGGGTTTAGGCAGATCTTGTTTTTGTTTAATAATGTAAGTTAAAGCATGATCACTTAAATCATCTGGGAGAGTGCCTACCTTATAGGCATATTCATGTCTGTTTATAAGTATCCAGTCTAAGGTACTCTCTTTATTGTTTGGTTTGTTGATTCTGGTTGTGGAGGTGATTGTTTGAGTGAAGCCGTGGAGGTTAATGTGAGAGGTGGGGTTGTCTGCATTAACACTTTTCCAGTCAGTATTAAAATCACCTAGTATTACTGTTTCTTGGGGGTAAGCTGAGGATATCCAGTTTAGTATTCCTTCGATAATGCTGATGTTATTGCCAGGTGGTAGGTAGATAAGGATAATATATAAAGCTTTATTTAGGTTCATTTGGAGTTTGGTGGCCAGGATTTCAGCATTGCTATCATGAGGTGGGTTACATGGTAATGTGGAGATATGGAATCCATCTTTGAATAGTACTGCTACACACCCTCCCTTTTGTCTTATTCGGTCATGTCTAACTATATTATATCCTGGGGGGTAACTTCGTTGCCTTGGTTTTAACCAAGTTTCTGTCAGGCAAAGGATATCAAAGGAGTGAGTTTCTAAAAGGGCATGGAGATGGGCTACTTTATTGTTAAGACTGCGGATATTCAGATGTCCTATTAAGAGTGAGTAGGGGAGTTTAGGTTGGGTAGTTAGGGAAGCAGGATTGGCTGGGCCAGGGTTAGGGTGGATGTCCCCATCTAGTAAGGAGACATTGAGGGGTTTTATTTGTAAGTTATATTTTAGAAAAAATAGATATTTATCTTTTTTTATTGTAAGATTG
Source organism: Protopterus annectens (assembly GCF_019279795.1). Taxonomy (NCBI): domain Eukaryota; kingdom Metazoa; phylum Chordata; order Ceratodontiformes; family Protopteridae; genus Protopterus; species Protopterus annectens. The sequence continues at coordinate 48,606,151 of NC_056728.1, forward strand.
TTATATTTAAAGTGGGAGAGTAGGTGGTATTTGGGTAATAGATAGGTAGGAGTGGAAGTGATATAGGTCAGATTGCAAGTGAGTATAGAGGTGTATATAGCTGTTTGTTTTTGAGAGTGATTAAAAAAGTAATGGTGCTGTTTTTCGAAGGAAGTGAGGAGGTAGGTAGAGGTGAGGATAGTAGTAAATATAGCTAGGAATATTGGCTACATTGGAGTTGAAGTTATATTTACTGAGGTTGGTTATAAGAAGAGTTAGACAGCAGGTTAAGGTTTTATAAAAGAATGGATAAGGTGGGTGTAGATAGGGGAAATAGTTCTGTTAGTTATTAGAAGAGGGGTATGGTAAAGGTATCGAAGGAGTGGTGTGTTATAGTATAAGTGATGAGTAAGGTAGTTGGTATAATTAGGGGGGTAAGTGTGATTGGATGATAGAGGAAGAGGGAGTGGCTTAGGAGGTTTAAGTTTAGGAGCAGTGGGGGTGGGTGGGATTTGGGGGTAGAGTAGGGAGCTGGAGCCAGGGCTTAACGGAGCAGGTAGACACAAGGAAGCTGACAGCAGGGGAGAGAGAGGAAACAATCAGTCAGGAGAAAGGTAAGAACAGGGGGAGCTGGGTGGGAAGGTTTAAGCAATATTATGTTAGAGTGAAAGGGAAGCAGGCAGGTGTCTAGAACTGGCTGGAGGGTATGACTGATAGTGAGTGTAGGCAGAAGGGGTACTAGGTTTAAGTTTTTGGATGATTTTACAGATGAAAGTAGTAGAGATGGGTTGCAGTTTAAAAGTTGGTAGAGAAGATGATCCCACCTGGTTTCAGTATAATTAGGCTTAACAAGAAAAATAAGCGGGCAGGTGAAAGCCATCCTCAGCGAGAATTGTGTAACTGTAACCGCGTATGCACAGGAGATGCACAGTTTAGTAATGCAGAACTGCTTACATCACATCTCAAAATCAATAATAGGAATATGCTTTGTTTAGCAGTCATATATATCCCATCAGGTAAAAACATTACCACTGTGGAAGATATCCTGTACTAGATATTCCACCATGTTAAACATGAAACAACAATACAGGGAGACCTAAATATAGACTGGAAGATTATTAATAGCAACACCCCATCTGATTCCATAAACGAGTACAGCTTTACACAGTTAATTACAACAGCTACTACATTTCTCAAAAGTACTGGGAGGCAGTCAACCCTAGACTAGATTCTTATTAATAGATCCAACAAAATTAGGGTGGCTGGTAGCCTTCCTGATAGCCTAAGTGACCATCAACCTACTTATGCTGTCAGAAGTTACAATTTCAAAGATAAACATATCATTTTATTATCATTTTATTAACTTATGTTGCTCTAAGCAGCTAAAATAATATTGTAACTAGTCACATTTTCTTCTGCTAATTGTTAAAAACCTCATTTGTAACAACTCACATACTTGTCTGCCAATTGGTAATACTCTGTATAATTGAATTGCCTGAGAAGCTTTTTTTTCTCTCTCCAGGTCTCTGCTTATAAGATCCTATAGCTGATTGTTACTACTATGTTACCAAAATTTAATAAATTGTTTTGTAGTCCAGAGGAGCTTTTCTCCCCGGGTCTCTGCTGAAAATGAGCCAAAAGCTCAGCCAGACTAACCCGGTTAACAAATGTAAAATAAATAAATTTACAACCAAGTTTGCAGCTCAAAAAACTTTGACAAACACACTTTCATCAAATCCTTAAGAGAATATAACTGGAAAATACTAAATTGATGCCCTTAGACTCTGCTGTCTCACACTTCAATGAGATATTCCTAAAAATTCTCAATAATCTTGCCCCAGTATGTACTAAAAGGGTCAAATCCACTCCTGCGTGATGGCTAACAAAAAGAAACTTACAGCATGATAAAACCTGAAAAGAGTGGCTCAGAAATAGAACACAAAATACATTTCAACTTTTCAGGCAACTAAGAAATAGGACAATATACCAAATAAAACATGACAAGCAAATATATTGTAACATCCTCCAAAATAAACATCAAAACAACCCAAAACTCTTCTGGACATCCATAAGCTTTTAAATCTAGGCCAAATTACCACTCCCACCCCTACATCCAGGAATAATATTGATTCAATTCTCACACACTTTAACAAATATTATATACAGATTATGTATTCCCTCATAAACAGTAATTCATCAACTACCCTCTCAGTACCAGCAGCCTTTGCTAAATATACTCATCTGTTTGACTTTAGCCCTGTACCTCTCTCCACCATTAAAAAAAAAACTCCTACATAAGCTAAAACCAACTGCCTTATCTGCTGACCAGCTCTCCTCAGCAGAAATGGCTGCAGATGCAATTGCTTTTCCAGTCTCTTTATTGACAAATAGATCAATATCCAAAAAATGCATTCCTTCCATCTCAGAAAAAATCCATTATTGTACCTTTACACAAAGGTGGCTTATCTACAGAGCTAAATAAGTAAAGGCCTATTGCAGTCCTCACCCGCCTATCAAAAATACTTAAAAATATATTCATACTCAACTTCTGAATCTCCTAAATTTAAATAATCTGCTCTTGGAAACACAGCATGGTTTCAGACCCCACCACAGCACAATCACCACCCTCCTTCACTTCACCATTACTACAAACCAGCATAGGAACAATGATAACCTAGTGTCAACTCTGTTCCTAGACTTATCCAAAAGTCTCATCTCTGTATCACACCAGCATTTACTCACTGAACTCTCTTCTATAGGCCTCTCTCAGTCCTCCCTTAATGGTTCCTTAGTTCTCTCTCTCTCTCTGTAAGGCAAAAAGCAGTCAATGGGCAGCAGTACCTCTGTTTTTCTATTCCTGTTACTAAAAGTGTCCCTCAGTACTCTATACTAGGACCCCTTCTTTTTAATAATTTTATAAACAAGCTTCGCACTGCCATATGCAAGCAAATATAGTACAGTAAATGATCCGACTTTTAAGATGTACAGCCCCACAATATCCAGACTACAAAAAAATCAGATACATTTCTTTCTCTTCAATCAAAACTTGACTGAAAACTTCCAAAGTTGTTCCTTAATCCCAGTAAACCAAAAACTGATGCTGTTTTCCCCAAAACATTATGTCCGTTAGAAACGTCTTTCTTTGTTACATCTGCAAGTAATACTAAAACTGAGGTAGTTCTTCAAACAATTTAAAAAGACCCACCAGAAGTGTGGCTGTATTAAGAAGGCAAAAGAGTACATTACAGACTGAGCAAGAAAAACCCTAGCTTCATCCTATGTGATTCCAACCCTCTTATATACCTCACTTGTCCTTACAAACCTAAGCACTACACTAAAATCTAAACGAGTGCTATGTTACAGTAAAGTAGTTAAATTTACTACCAACACTACACATCAAATTCACCATTGCTAAGCCTTAAAGCAGCTAAACTGGCTAGAGTTTAACAACTACATAACATACTCTCAGCTCATTATGGTAAGCAAACTGATATGTTTTCGGACATGCTATTGGCCTACACCCCCACAAGGGACCTCCTTTCGGGTGATAAATTTCTACCAAACACTACTAAAGCAAATAATACATCTGGGGACTCGCTATAGTCCTGTTACATTTCCAGACTCTGGCACACCATCCCTACCCAAGTAAAAATGACTAACAAACTCCCAAGCTATAAAACCCAGCTCAAACAATACCTTACCCAGTCTTGGTCATGCTCGTGTTCACCAGGCTGAGACCTCTAGTGAACACACAAACTTTTTTTTGCTTATCAGTAACTTTTTACCTTCCTCTACTTGAATCATTACACCCCTAACAACTTCCCCTCCTGCAGATGAATCGATACATCCCTTTTCACACACTCCCTCTTAAACAACACTTTTCATCTTGCTCATTTTCTGACCACCCTCATTTACATCTCTACCCCTCTCATGCATCCCCTGTATACCCAAGTTATAAACCTTCTAGATACACCAGTTTGGAACAGGCAGCCTAAATAGAAACAGTCCTGTACCATGCTCTCTCAGTCATAGGCTATTACCACTATACTGTACACTACTAATTTATTCCATCCCCTACTAAATAATTTTATAACTAATGGAATTACATCACTAGAACTATTTACAAACCTGTGCAATACTAAAGTTTGCTTTCCTACATAATTTTATAACTTCATTGTGTATATTGAATTCTTTGTAAACCTCTTTTACTGAAATGTAAGAACACTAAACTTCTTTACAGTAATGTTTTGCCTTCTGCAGTGTCAATTTTATTTACTTCTGTAAGATTTTACAGCTGGGGGCAGCTCTATAGACTTACAATTCTTATGTAAATACTTCTACTGTATATACCTGTAATTATGTTTGTTGCTTCATGAGAAATGTTACTGATTTTCTGAGAACTGTCTGAAATTCAGTTGCTAATATAAATCTACTGTGGTGGAGCTTTTCTCCCTGGGCCTCTGCTGAAAAGGGGCTGTGCCCATTTGAGCTTTCTCAGTCAACAAAGACAAATACATTTTTTTAGGCAGCGTAATTGAAAGATTTAAGGAGACTAGTTACCACAGAAGATAGATTCTGAGCTGTTAATAAGTTGCTTCCTTTAGTCAGGGGTACAGATTTAGATTCCTTCCACCTCTACTCTGAGAAAGTCACTTGACAAGATAGAGCTCCAGGGTCACTTCACAGAAGGAACGCTTGTGTCCAGTGGTCTAACCAGTTAAATGTGTAGAATAAAAATGAAAGCAATGACAATATTTGAAGTTAATGGAACAGTAGCCATAGGACCAAATCATTTGGATCCTATTCCTTCATTAGATTTTAAAAATAACTGCAAAAGTTCCTTGTCGTTACTATCAAGTTAATATATTTCTGTGAGGGACTTATCTGTGCATCATAATATTGTAAATAGAATGCTGTATTTGCTTTGAAGACTTTATATGTGGAGTATATCAATTCCTGATCATGTTGGCATTGTGAAGGGCAGGGCACAGATATCTTGCATTCTTAATGGGCTTGCCCACAGTTACGAGATGGAGAGTTAAAACAGAGAATGGCATAGGCAATGATTAACAGTGGGCAAGTGACTTTTTATTATGATGCGTATATGTTTGGATTCTAATATGCACCAAAAAAAATCTATCAGACAGAAAGAGAATGGAGTTTTGTATGGTTACTATCACTGTAAAATTCTGATTGTATTGCATTGTAAGGTTCAGCCACTTCTACTATTTTCAGAATATCAGTATTAGAATTTGTATGCAAGAACTTTTTTTGAGAAGATACCAAACACTGAAGTTGTAGAACATCTGGAATAGTCTGATTGATTATTATTTTTTTTTTTTGTGGTATATTGTGTGGATAATACAGGGTATAGGTTTTCCAATGTTATTTTAATGCTCTCTTCCAAGCTTATTTTCCTTTAACCATTGTCCATCTTTTTCATTTCATATTTCCTAATGGATCTACACCCCATTCCTAATTTTTTAACCTTGTGTGTGTTCTTTCTTCTCATATTTTTATGTTTTGGATTTTATTGCTTGCCTTTAAATTATGAAATACAGTATTTGTATCTAAATGATTCTAAATGGAATAAAAGTTTGTGAAATGTGGAAATAATAAAAATAAAAATGTTTAGAAAGAAAAAAACTGTCCAAGCCTGAATGTATAAGTAGACCATTTGGGTATGTCTTCTGTAGGAGAAACTGATAATCAGAACTGACCTTTATGTAAAGGCTGTCTAATTTGGCCCTGTGTATATCATTGAACAGGAATATACCATTCAAGTTGAAATGTTATAACTTTGTGGCAATATATACATCAAGGTGTCTGTTGCTCGTCTTGTGTATTCAAATAAGATGATGAGGCTTGGGTGTTCGTTTAAGTTGTTTATTACACACAAACACATCAGGATGGCTGATTGGAGCATAAAACTAAGTGAGCTAACTGACTGACTGCTACACACATACATGCTTTCGCACTGGCTGCTCACTCAAAATGGCACTCTTGCTTGCAGTTGCTTGGTACTTGTATGCAGGTGCCCATAGACTGGAATGGCTCTTAAAGGTACAACACACACTCTAATCTACACCCTCCCTCTTTGACTATGCTGTCATGCAAATGAAATTGACATTTAGATGAGCATGCAAATTATACAGACATATATACACAACAGTGAAATCTGCATGTCCTCCCTGCGGTCTAGTGAGTTTTAAAGGCATGCAGGGTACAGTAGGTGCATGTGCCTTCTGTGCAGGTTGGGCACCGGGCTTGCACCTCAACACTGTAAAAAGTCTACTGCCAATCAGTCTGTGGACCAGTGATCAGCTGTGGTGACCCCTAACTGGGAAAAGCCAAAAGACATTGCTATGTAAACAATAGTCATGTCCAGGTTGCTGTGTATCTAGGACTAGGTTACATCTTTGCGTGTCAGCTCTCTTAACGGTGCTGAAAGTTCACTTAGATCTGGAATGAACTTGCAGTAGTATGCACCCCAACTACACTAAGCTCAATGTTTTGAGAGGACAGATCTTTCATATGATGCATCTTCATAGTGATGATGCACAGCTAACATTGGCCTTAGCTAAACTGAACGTAGAATTCATAGAAAGGGGTTACAAACATGCAGTTATTGATACTCAGATTAGAGAAGCTTGGAAAGAGGAAAGGGAGATATAGGCCCTATTTTATGAATACCTCATCTAATGCCCAGACTAATGCTGTAAGTGATGTAAATATCCCAAATGGTATTGCAACTGATACTGGCGTGGTTATTAGGATGCCCTTGACTTTTGCGAGTAATATACACATGGTTTGTGATGTGATCAGAAATAACTGGGATATACTTTCGACAGTCCAAGAACTGAAAGGAGTGATAGGCCATCAACCTAACTTCACATTTAGAAATAATAGATCCCCTCAAGAACCAGCTTTGTTATAGACCTTTAGGCCATAAGGATCATGTCCAGTCAGAGAGAATGGGGACATACGCTTACAGGAGATGCACGGCTTGTGCATGCATACATGCTGGGGTTTTTTTCTACATCCACAGTTAGGTTTTGAGTTAGATACAACCTTCTATGCTGATTGCCACACAAAAAATGTCTATTTTTGCTTTTGCACTGTATGTATTTCTTTCTATATAGGCAAGACCAACAGAGCATTTAAAGATAGAATTCTGGAGCATCTCAGGGATATCAGGAATGTTAAAGGAACTAGTGCTCTGGCCATGCATGTTGCTAATGAAGGTTCCACACACAAGTTTAAGTTTTTTGTATTGGAATTCTGGAGCATCTCAGGGATATCAGGAATGCTAAAGGAACTACTGCTCTGGCCATGCATGTTGTTAATGAAGGTTCCACACACAAGTTTAAGTTTTTTGTTTTGGAATTCTGAAGCATCTCAGGGATATCAGGAATGCTAAAGGAACTAGTGCTCTGGCCATGCATGTTGTTAATGAAGGTTCCACACACAAGTTTAAGTTTTTTGTTTTGGAATTCTGGAGCATCTCAGGGATATCAGGAATGCTAAAGGAACTAGTGCTCTGGCCATGCATGTTGTTAATGAAGGTTCCACACACAAGTTTAAGTTTTTTGTTTTGGAGGTTCTACACAGTAGTATGAGAGGTGGGGACCTCAGCAGTAAAACTGAAGCTGTTGAACAGAAATGGATTATGCGCTTTCAGGCTGATAACCCCCCAGGCCTGAACAGCAAAGTGTTGCTAAAACCATTTCTCAAAGCTAGAGCTCTTAAACACTGATCTGTTTTATTAGTTAGTGTATCTGTACACATATATTTTATTTAGAGATATTTATGAACAAGTCCTACATTGGTTAGTGTGACATGTCGAGTTTTATTCTTCTTTGTATAAATGTGATACATGGACTTTTTTATATATATGCATTCTTTGTAATAAGTTTTAAGATGGTATGCATCATCACTTTTATAATATTGTAACTGTGTCTTTACTTTATGTACTTTACATGTTTTATATTTTTATATATGTGACTGCTTCTCAACATGGTATGAATGGGTTAAATTTGCTTGTTAGTCTACACTATTTTTATTGGCTGTTTAGCATTTAAATAGCTTCACCACTATGTTTTTTTATTATTGTATGGTCTGATGAAGCGGAGGACATCCGTGAAAGCGATTACCTTGTTTTTTCGTGTCATTAAAAGTGTGCAGTGTTGGAACCATTTTGCCTTTTTTGCTACAGTAGATGCATTTGCCTTCTGTGCAGGTTGGGTGCCAGGCTTGCAACTCGACACCGTAAAAAGTCTACTGCCAATCAGTCTGTGGACCAGTGATCAGTTGTGGCGACCCCTAACCGGGAAAAGCCGAAAGACATTGCTATGTAAACAACAGTCATGTCCAAGTTGCTGTGTATCTAGGACTAGGTTACATCTTTGCGTGTCATCTCTCTTAACGGTGCTGAAAGTTCACTTAGATCTGGAATGAAGTTGCCCAAATAGTTGACCTTGCCAAGAAAATGTTATAAGGCTGTGACATTGTCTGGAGCTGGCATCTCAAAAATTGTAGGTTGTTTGGAAGGATCTGGTCATAAACCTGAACTGATGAACAAATGACCCACATAAGTAATTTGTGGCAGCCTGAATTTACATTTCTGAGGATTCAGTTTAAGATTCACTTCATCAGTATGTTCCAGAACTTTCCTGAGGTTTCTATCATGTTCGACTTCACCATTGCCTCCTACAAGAATATCATCTACTATAATAGCACAAGGATAACCAGAAAAAATTTGTTCCCTCGCACATTGAAATAGTTCACTGGAAGAATTTATCCCAAATGGCATTCTCAAAAATCTGTACCTTCCAAATGGTGTTATGAAAGTGGTTAGCAATGAAGATTTTCATTCAAGCAATATTTGCCAAAACAAACTTTTTGAATCTAAGAAAAAACAGTGTCATTCGACATAAGGGCAGCAACTTCTTCGACTGTACACACAGAATGATTAGGTTATTTTAGTGCTTTGTTCAAATCTCTTGGATCAATACATATTCTAATATTGTCTAAGCTTTTCGTATGAGCTACCACCATAGAGGATATCCATTCATTTGGTTCTTCTACTGGACTAATTACTCCTAGACATACCATTCTGTCTAGCTCAGCTTTGACTCTGCTTTGCAAGATTGCTTGAACTTTCCCTGCTGGTATAATGACCATGCTTACTTCGTGGTCTAACTTCATGGAGTATAGAACTGGGAATTTGCCTAGTTTGTCTTTGAAAATATCAGCGTAGTCAGAAAAAAATAGTTTGTGAAAATTTTTTTTGTTACCCTTGCATATGTGGTGGACTTATTTATTAAATGGAAGTAGTCCCATTTTCAAATTGTTCTCGAGGCCTAATAGTGACTGCACTTGTCTTTTGGACTGTATAGAATTGCAAGTCATAGCTGCTCCCAGCAGGATAACATGAAAGCACTACTGAGCCTTTGGTTTGAATTTCTTCACCACCATAAGCAACAAGCTTCTCTCACTTTGCCAGATGAAGTTTCTCACCAGCATTTACTCTAGCAAACACATCTGCTGACATAACATTGCACTTTGAACCACTATCAACTTTGAAATGTGCAGGTCTTCTGTTAATCAGAACATTACAGAATGCTTCACTGTTTGCCTACAAATCTACTGCATTGACTGTTTTACCAAGCAGAGACACACCATCAACATAAAAAGTAGGATCGCAGCTTTCTAGTTGATCAAATTGAATCCTTGAATGCTATTTTTTTAATAAAAGAATGTGCCCCTTTAGATTTACAAAGCCTTTTGAAATTATTCTAGTGTTTACATGTCTGGCACTGCTGACCAAAAGCTAAGAATGTGTCTCGCTTGGGTTCATGGCTACCTCCACAATTACGGCAGTTGACTATGAGGCTTGTCACAGGTTTTGTTAACTCACTCCTCTGCTTTACTTGAGTGTGCTCTGGGTTTTGCTGAAGTGACCACACTCTTAAGCCTGTCTCTTTTAACCTTGTGCTGCGTACTATCAACATTAGCACAGGAAGGCACTGCAAGCATGCTTTTCTCATTTGTAAGCATATTCGTATGCTTTTCTGTCAGCTCACATATCTGATAAAGCTCTATGGCATTATTCAAAGTTAAGTCACTGTCTCAAAGCAAAATCTTTTTAACTGCATCATCTTTAATAACACACACAAGCCTGTCTTTTATAATCTCATCTCTCAAATCATCACATCTGCACGTTTTTGCCTTATTTCTCAAGTTAGTTATATATATGCTGCAAAAGTTTCACCAGGTTTTTGATCTCATGTAAAACATGTGCCTTTTCATTGTAACATTTGTTTGGGGGTTGCACATTTATCTAAACTTATATTTTAAGCCCACCCCTGTAAACACAGCAGGTGCATACACAAATGAACACTCCCTTTCAATGGCTTCTGAACAGCTAGATTAAGCAGAATACATGCCCTTGTATGTGTGTCTTTGTCAGAAAAGGTAGCCTGTATGAAAATATCATACTCTTGCTCAAACACACTCCAATTTTTTGTAGCATTATTATCAAACACAAGTGGATCAGGTTTGCAAAATCCTTCTGCCTTGCCAAGAAGCAGTAGTATAAACCTGCCCCTTGTAATTATACTCAACCATACACCAGAACAAAATTTAACTGCACATCAAACTCTTTGAAATAAATGTACTAATACTGCATACACTTACCAACACTTTGTACACTTCGGATACTTTGAATAGCTTTAGTTAATATGAAAAAAAAACACCTAGAGAAAAAAATACGTCTGTTCTCCCTTTTTTATATACTTTATGCTATTCAAAATTTATTTTAAGCGCTTTTATAAGCATTTTTGAGTACTTTTATCAATATGTCGCAGTTTCGAACAATTAGTTTACTTAGAAATTCATTTTTTAATGTTTTGAATGCTTTGTTTTATATGCATTGCGTAAAAGATCATATAAACAAGTTTTAGTACCTGGAATTATCTTTCTGAACTGTTTGCGAGTCGTTTGATCTTCGGATGATTCACACTTGTATATTCCTCCATTACTGACTGGGCGCCTCATGGTTTTGACTTCAGATCCCACTTCTGTGACACCATGTCACTTGTCTTGTATATTCAAATAAGATGATGAGGCTTGGGTGTTCGTTTAAGTTTATTATACACAAACACATCAGGATGGATGATTGGACCATAAACCCTAAACAAACTGACTGCTACACACATACAGTGTCCATGCAGTTTGCATCATACTTGATACTTAAGCCACAAAATTAGAGTACAGGAACATTTGAGGAATGCCAAGTTTTCTTCTGCAGTTGGTCCAGTGACTGTGCATTTTGGTATAAAACACCACAAAACAGCTTTTAACCTTTAAGTAAAGAAGTTAATGCACATTTGTTGACTAGGTAGAGAGAGAAAATCTCTGTTTAGGGGCAACCTGGGAGCTTTGTTTAGTTAAGTGACTTGCTGAAGGTCACACTAAGAAGATGAGGACTAAGGGGATCAATCTCTGTGTCCACTGAGAGAGAAGGTAGCTAAGAACCTAGTCCATCCATTAGTGATGTTTGGTAGGTGGTTAATAAGTTTGTTTATACAGAGGCATAAAGGGAAAGTCAGATGGGTCTGGGCCAAGGTTTTCTGGCTGCAGGGAAGAAGGTTAATTCGTAGGAGCTATTTTGTTAATGATTAAGGTATTTAATGGTCATAGATTAAGATGGTGTCAATTCCCTAACAGGCGTGGTCATATTGGCTAATCAGGTCCATTATTGGGAGATGAAAAGGATTTTTTGTTAGGAGAAGAAGTTTTGTTTTTGCATTGAGAAGGTGGAGGTTCCATAACCATGTCGTTATGAAGACCGGGTAAGGGACTGGAGAGGAAACATTTTGAGCAGTAATTGCCTCAGCATTATAATATTTGGGGATGTCAAGTGGTATCTAGATAAGTAAATAAGGGGCATTGAGCCTTTGGACCTAAGTTAGGGATAAGGAACAAAGCTTTTTCCTATGACCTTTTGCTGTTTGAGTAACTCCACATTGAAGACTTCTGAACCAAGGAATAGTGATGTAGTCAAAATAGAGATTCCTTCAAAGGCTTTTGCACGGTTGAGGCTGTAAATTTTTGTTCCTATTATTCTTTGCTTCCAGTGTATGTAGGAGGTCATTGTGGGCTTACAAGCAAAGCCATTGACAATACTAGGTTATGCAGTGTAGTTAAGGCATGTTCTACTCTTTCCGATGAGAAACCTTTGTGAGAGGTACGCATAGAAGTTTTCGATTATGAGCCCCTGTTGTAGGGAATTATGAGATTTCCATATGGAAGGATTTCTTAGTGACAGTTCGTATAAAATAGGATAATTATGGGTCACGCAATTGTGGTATTCTAGGAAGTTGGTCACAATGGGGTGCAGGTTTAAGCTTTTTGAAGCTTGAGGCATCAGTGGCCATTTGAACCAGGATCTGTAAGTGAGGTCTATATGTAGGATGTGCAATATGCTAGGGTTAGTGGTTCTAAATACTGTTAAAGGCATCTGACTGGGGGTTTGAGTCAATGCCAGAGGGGTAGGATAGAAGAATGTCTGTTTAGATTTATAAACCTGACCGATTTTGAGGGGCTGACTTGTTTGTAAGTGAATAATTCCTTGCTTTAGAACAGTTTAGAGCTTTCTGGCTGTTTGAAGTGGTGGTAATCCCTTTGAGGTCCATAGCCCGATTTTTCTAGGTCATTTGCTTAGTTTGTTAGTGACAAGGTGCTGTTGATTTTTTCTAGTAGCCATGCATGTTAAGATGAAGTGAGATTGAGTAGGACACTGGTTCTTTATTAAGTTTGACAGTCAGCTTTCATTCTGTAGAAATTGTCTGGTAAGGATTTGGGGATGGATATCTTGAGTTATGGATTGGGAGATTTGTCTATATAAGTGGCATATGCACTAAATTTGGAATCTCGGGTGTTAGTTGGTTACTTGAGTCCAGAAGAGTAGTTTCTTTTTATTAGTAGGATTTGTTGGGAGTAATTAATTTGGCCGAGTTTATAGACTTAGTCTGGGTGAACAGGTTTCCAGCAATGTTAATCCCTATGTATAGTTTCCTGGGTTCATTGGTTGAAGACAGGTTTTAGTAATGGATTATTTCCTGGGGAATGTTCATCTTTGTTGGTTGTGATAATTAGTTTACTTTAGTTGAAGTCAGTGGTGAAGTTCTTATAGTGATTTGAATCAGAGTGTATAGGTGGCTCCCTTTCTTTTAGGTCCTTGAGTTTTACTGTGGAGTATTTCATGGGAGTGAGGTTTTCCGGTTCTGAAGACATAGATCTGTTTGGTGAGGTGCGTTTACTGGTGAGTGTGATTAAGACTAATATTAAGGTGCATTAAAGGAGTTGGCGTTTTAGTACATGGAAGGAGTTGGGAGTAGTGATTGAATTAGATTAGTTTTAGAACTGAAGTTGAATAAATGTTTAGTAATTGAATAGTTTGGCCGGGTTGGTAATATTCATTAGCATTATGCTGAGAAGCTAAGAGGAATTAGGATTTTAGTTGCATATGATTTTTGTTTAATAGATATAGATTTTTTGTGGAATTTTGTCTAATTGAGGATCAGATTGCTTATGTGTTATAATGTAGGTTGGTAAATTTTGATGAAAATGTGGTTTTAGAGATATTTTCAAAGAAGGTACATAATAAGGAAGGTAGGGTAGATGCCAAAATGTAATGTGAAAAATTTATAGGGAGCATTGGCAGGTAAGACTGAATATGCTTGTGATAATGTAGATTAGAGTAGGTGTATGGCGAGTTACCGTAAGATTTTCATTATGGAAAAGGGATAGCAACTGGATGGGTCTGTTGAGGTGATAGGCATGGATCATGATGGCAGTGTTAGAAAGGCATGAAGTTGTAAGACAAAGGAGTTAAAATAGGTAAGGGCAGGGAATTAAGTGTAAGATTTGGAGTTGGGTGGGTTTAAAATGATGCAGATCAAATTAACATGTGGGATAAGTGCTGGAGGAGCCTAAGTTACCCTGATACAAAGTGGGTCTAGGTTCTGGACCTCCATGGTAGGGGTATAAATGAGCGGCCAAGCACATTTGACAGAGTAGGAGACATCAGGCCAGCAGATCCAAATTTTAAGCAAATGAACTATGACTAAAAGTCAAGGAATTTTTGCAAAACAGGTAAGAAAGTAAATGATAGAGGAGAAATAGCTATAGGTTCAATGAAAAGATCAGAAGGCTGAGCGATGGGTGGTAAGTAAATAATAAATTTGTATTTTTTTAAATTTTATAAATTGGTACTTATACGAATACTAAACAAAGATAGAAATCATTTTTAAGTTAACTTTGTTTTAATCTAAGAAAGCATTAAACAATTTTAGTACTGGAATTACCTCTGAACTGTTATCTTGATCTTGGTATAACTATTCCATCCTGCCTGAGATGTATTTGATCGATCATTCTTACCCAGTGCTTGCGTTTAGAGGTTCGATGGGTGTTTTAAGTTTATTTAAAAACCAACGCATGTAAACTAAACCAAACAACGCTATGCTACACTGGGCCATGCGTTCTATCTTAAACAGCAAAATGGTAAGACATTTGAGAATGCCAGTTCTCCCTTCAGGCTGCATTTGATAATAAAACTTTTATTAAGTAAGAGTTAATTTACTTTTGACTAGGTAAAGAAAATCTGAGGGCAACCTGGGAGCTTAGGTTAGTTAAGTGACTTGCTGAAGGTCACACTAAGAAGATGAGGACTAAGGGGATCAATCTCTGTACCACATGAAGTACAGCTCACAGCCTTAACACCCTGCCCCAACTGTTGCAGTCATTACATTTGGGTAATCTGCTGGCAGGTTGCCCTCAAGTCACCCTGATTAACAAAGTCTTGGGTCCTACGTCGGTTGCTGTCCCTTCTTCCATGACGTCAGGGGTATAAAACATGCAGCCAACGCCATTACATCAGTCTTTCTTGCCGCACGGTACCCGAAGCAGAAGCAGTTCGCAAGTGCCGGTCAGCCGATTCCTGAAATTTTCGTTTTCAAGTTTCATAACTGAAGTCTTCAACTAAAAAGCTAAGTACCCCGTTGGGGAAAATTTTTCTTGTTCCTTACCTATGTCAAGAAAAGTTAATAATTGCATTACTTGCGAGAAGCAAATACCTCATAAGGATTTTCATTTGTACTGTATTCCTTGCCTAGGCCCTGACCACAACGTGCCTTGTGGTCGGTTTTGTGCTAAATTTAATCAATGCACTATTAAATGTCGGTATATTTTGGCTCACAAATTAATTATCCAGAAATGTCGTCGGTTAGCAGTCTGACTACCGGAATACCTAAAAAAAACGCAAAGAAAAAGACAGAGGCAGGCCGTCCAGGTCCAAAACTGAAGATGACACTTCTAAGCGAGTCGCCAGTTCGCCGATACTGAGTGAGGTGCTTTCGCAACCCCTGATACCCGCTACTTCTGATTCGTAGGTCTCTACTGAGACCCATTCAGAGTCCGGTATGCCGTGAGATGCTTCAATTATGGAACCCGTGGATGTCTCTACCTTAGATGGGTCTGGAGCCGCTGTGTAGGCACTGGTTTCTGAGGGTGTTTTCAGGCCTACAGATTTGTATATTAGACCAACGCCATCTTCAAAACTAAGGCCAAAATCAAAAAACATGTCTAAAAAACTTGACGCCTGGGCCACATGTGCAGGCCCCTATGTCTAAAAAAACAGATGATCAAAATGGCTGAAGACTTAATTACTCTGATCAGGGGTAGCCAACCCCATCTAAGAGGCCTAAACAAGACATTGATTATGAATTTTCTGTATTCATTGGATGTTCACAGACAGCTTAGATTTTACTTAAACAGGACAAAATCTCTAAGAAAATCTGATCAACTACTGGTGGCATTTGCTGCAGGGGCAGAGGGAAAGGCTATTTCAAAACAGACTATTTCCAAATGGATAAGCCATTGTATTCGTTTCTGCTATATGCACCATGGTAAAACTATCCCCCAGGGGATCAGATCTTATTCCACCAGGGCTGCTTCTACAGCCTTTCTTAGAGGTGTTCCTACCAGAGACATTCTAGAAGCTGCTACCCGGAGCTCAGTTCATACGTTCACCAAGCATTACCATTTACCTCTGTTCTCTAAATCCAGAGTTGACTTTGCCACTGCTGTCCTGCAGGGCCTTATAGCTGGTCCTAATGCTGTATAATTCCATCCTCCCAACCATAGCTTTGGGAATCTACCCAAATGTAATGACTGCAACAGTGAAACACGAAGAACATAGTACAGTTGTGTACACTTAACCATAAATGTAGATATTCGAGTGTATTCACTGTTACAGTCCTGGTTACCCTCCTTCCAACCCCCTGTTTTTTCTCTTTCTATACTTATACATTTACTATGCTTAAAAGCCTTTTTGGTGTATTTACTTTAGTTTGTATATATATATATATATATATATATATATATATATATGTGTGTTTTTAATTACTTAAATATGTGGCACCCCATGTGGGGGGCACCTGACATCTGGGGCAAGAAAAACTGATGTAATGGCGTCGGCTGCATGTTTTATACCCCCTGATGACCTGACGTCATGGAAAAAGGGACAGCAACCGATTCAGGACCCAAGACTTTGTTAATCAGGCTGACTGAGGGCTACCTGCCAGCAGATTACCCAAATGTAATGACTGCAGCAGTGAATACACTCGAACATCTACATTTTTGGTAAGTGTACACAACTGTACTTTTGCCACTTCTGTCTTAAGAAGCGTGAAGTTGGCTTTGGAGAAATTTTTTATGGTGGTTTCCCTAATGGGAGGTGGGGGCAGATGTGGATGTCTAAGCTGATTAGCTTGTGGTCGGATCTGACCAATGAGGAATTGAGCTCTGGTGTGGAACATTGGTCGCCCATGTTGGTAATGACCAGGTCTAGGATATTGCTGCCCCGGGTGGGGGTGTGGATAAGTTGATCTAAGGCGTTGGAATGTATGAATTCCAGAAAAAGTTGAGCAAAAGCATTGGTAGATGATTAGTTTTCCCAGTTAATGGTGGAGTAGTTGAAATCACCCATTATTAGGGTGTTGGGTTGTACCCTAATATTTTCCAGTGTATCAAGAAATGAGGGGTGGGAATCTTGGGTCATGGTGGGGGAGTTGTAGCAAGTTACAATTTAGATTACGGTCTTGCCCAGAATTTGTTGCACTTGGATAATCTCAGATGCATTATGCTGAGCAACTAGCCTGGAGGTGTAGATATCCTTAATGAATATGGACATGCCTCCACCTTTAGTGTTTCGGTCCACGTTAAGTGGCCAAAAGGTGTGGTATGAATTATAGCCTGGTAATGCAGGAGTACTCTCTGGAGCCTTGAACCAGGTCTCTGTTACTGCACAGATGTCGATGTTCTCCATTTTAAGGAGTGCCTCGAGTGAATGCATTTTGAGGTTTAGACTTCTAGCATTGAGTAGCATTACCCTCAGATTTTGCTTGCTTGTACCTGTTAAGGTGGTGAATTTGTCATTTGAACCTTGCCTAAAAAAAGCACTATAGGTGTGGCAAGAGTCTTAGCCAGTATTCAGAATCCCAAGGGCAACAGATGCAGGCCATCTCTGGCAAAGCATCGTGGTCTGTCGATCATGTCATCCCAGGCAAACAGATACTGGATCCCCTTAGAATGACACCAGAAGCTTAGCCAATTGTTAAAGTCAATCATTTTGTCATTGTACTGTGGTATCATTCTGGATGAAAGCAGGATGCTACTCAGGGCTAGGGTCATACCTGCCTGGGCTACAAGATCAGAGAGCTCTTCCATGTCTCTTTTCATGTAGTCCAGGGAGGTACATCTCCAGTCATTCACACCAACATGGACAATGACAGAGTCATATTTGTACTTGTTGTGGAGTGACCTGAGTGCGTGCATTATGTGGTGGATCCTGAAACCCGACAGGCAGCTGACAGTAACTTTCTCCTTGTTTAGCCTGGTGAGTGGAACATCAGTGTGCCTGACTATAGAGTCACCTATGACTAGAGTGTTGGGTACATTGTTATGCCTTATGGGCTGTGGTTGAGTGGCACACTGAGTTTGTGGGTTATGTCTCATTTAGGTTGTGTTGGGGGGGTGGAGGTTGCATGCATTTCTGGTTTGGAGGTCTCTGTTGCTTGAGCAAAGTTTTATTGAGAGCCTCCGTTAATGTAGGTGAGTTTATTGTATTGCTATGTGTGTGTTTTTGTGGTGTAGGTTTTGAGTTACTATGTGATGAGTGTGGTGTGGTGCAAGTGTTTTCCTTCTCCTCTTGACTGTCTAGTCCAATCTTGGGTGAAGAGAGCTTTGCTTCCAGTTTGGCTATATAAGTGCATCTCTTACAGGTTGTACTGTTGGGTGGTAGGAGGAGAGGGTTGTCTTTGTACATGAGGCAATTGCTGCATTGCCCCAAGATGCCCAGATTCATCAGGTAGACAGGCGAAAACACTGGGAGCTGACCCTTAGACATGCCTGGATAGGTGCTTATTTATTAAGTACTAAAAATTGTTTTCCTTTAGACAAGTGTGGAAAGTTGAGTGCTGTAGTAATTTGTAGCTTATTTAGTGCTTACAATGAGTTCTGAACAAGTGTTGAGCTCAAAGAAACAGATTTGAGTGCTAAAACTAAAAACCTGGCTAGTTCTAAGGGAAAATTTGAAGAGCAGACTTTATGGTGCCAGGAATAGTTTAACCCTAGCTAAGCAGTGATGCATAAAGTATATTTTTTTATATAACATTAGCAAATGAGCAAACTGATTTAAACTAATTGACCAATAAAAAGCTACAAACTGAGCTCCGTTCCAACAGTCTTCGAACAGACAAGTTCTAACTGCACGCTCCTGCCACCAGGATGCAGGGGAACCTTCTCCAAAAAAGATGGTCTGGATTAGTGCTCAAGTTATACAAACAAAGCCAGACTCAGCAGGTCTGAATTTAGTCTATGCTACAGCAAACAAGGCATACCAATTTCAGAAAGAAACCGTTCAAATAAGCAGGCACAATAAGCCTTTAACCAGAAATTCCTAGCTCAGAAGGGCAGAATCTACTCTGTCCTCCCGCAGGAGTGCAGAGCACACCTTCTTAATGTAAAATAACTGGCCCGAAGCCCAAGTTCTAAAACCAGAACTAATACACTCTTAGAATAACAGACACTAAGCCTTCAATCAACAACTCCCAACTTAGATCGAAGTAAGCTTCCTGTCCTGCCACAACAGTGCAGACCACAGACCTTTTAATGTAAAACAACTGGTCTGAAGCCCAAGTGCTTCAACCAAAGGCTTAGAATAACAGTTGAAATTTAATCAGGCTACTAACAAGCAGTAATAAAAGCAGCAGAGTAAATGCAATAAAGTAGGAAGAAACACAAGTACAGTAAAAGCAGATGAATAAAGTGCATTTTTTATATAACAAAAGAAAGCGGGCAAACTCATTTAAACAAATTACCCAATTAACCAGTAAAAAAGCTCAAAACTGAGCCCTGTTCCAGCAGACTTCAGCAGACAAGTTCTAACTGCACACTCCTGCCACAAGGGTGCAGGGGAACCTTCTCCAAAAAAAGATGGCCTGGATCAGTGCTCAAGTTATACAAACAAAGCTAGATTCAGCATGCCTGAATCTAGTCTATGCTGCAGCAAACAAGGTGCACCAATTTCAGAAAGAAACAGTTCAAATAAGCAGCCACAATAATCCTTTAACCAGAAATTCCCAGCTCAGAAGGGCAGAATCTAACCTCTCCTCACACAAGAGTGCAGATCACAAACCTTCTTAATGTAAAATAACTGGCCTGAAGCCCAAGTGCTTAAACCAGAACTAATACACTTTTAGAATAACAGATACTGAGCCTTCAATCAGCAATTCCCAATTTAGAAGGATGTAAGCTACCTGTCTTGCCACAACAGTGCAGACCACAAACCTTCTTAATGTAAAACAACTGGTCTGAACCCCAAGTGCTTAAACCAAAAGGCTTAGAATAAGAGTTACAATTTAGTCTGGCTACTACCAAGCAGTAATAAATGCAGCAGTATAAGTACAATTTAGTACTTTTAAGAAGAGGCAAAGCAAAATAAAATGCAATTTTTTTATATAGTAAAGTGCAAGGAGAGAAGAAGGAGGAGCAGAGGTTAAGAACCAAAGTGGGTTGGCCCTCTCAAATGTTCTCTCTGTAGTAAGTAGAGTGAACACCAGACTGGCAGGGGTGTCCCAGATCAAATTTACAGTAGGGGCTGGCAACTGCAAAGCCACCAACTATAACAACACCACAACAATAGGGTGGAGGGGAGGGGAAAACCAGTTTCAGGACAGATGAGAACAGAAAACAATGCCAGAAAATATATAAAACAATTCAGCCAGGCAAAGTTAAGACAATGCAGAACTCTGAAAGTTTAAAATGCCAAGAAATATACTTATTAATCAGCGATATTTTTCCAGATTGTTTGAGAATCACACTAGCCAGAACCCAGGAGTTTCCAGCAGTGTATGCAAGAATTTACAAACAGAAACTATATTTAAATCAGCAAGCATTGAAGCAATCAGATAACACAAAAGCTCCTCCTCAGAAATAGGGGGTAAGCAGTTTCAGGACAAATGAGAACAGAAAACAATGGCAGAAAATATATAAAACAGTTCAGTCAGGCAAAATTAAGACAATGCAGAACTCTGAAAGGTTAAAATGCCAAGAAATGTACTTATCAATCAACGATATATTTCCAGATTGTTTGAGAATCACACTAGCCAGAACCCAGGAGTTTCCAACAGTGTTATGTATACATGTGCTAATTCTCAGATGTCTTCATCGTCCATTCCTCAACTGATAGGTCTTGGATCAGACATTGGATCCATCTTTGGCCATTCAGATAGACTTTACGTATGCTCTGTAGCTCAAGCTCTTCCCATTACCCATAACCCCTCTCTTCTCATTGGTTACCACAGATATTATTTGCAAATTTAGTGATAAGATGTGGTCACCGTTAGCTCAAGTGTAGGATAATGAGTTAAGTGAAGCAGCAGTCCTCTTATTCATTTCTATACCTTTTTCTTCTTGTTCCTTTTCCTTTTCTGTTAAAAAAAAAAAAAAAAAAAGTTTATATTCAGTGGTAAATAATTTAGTAGTTTCCCTTGGGACTTTCTCCCCTTCCATACTTGGTACTTTTTTTGGTATTAGTCTCTGTTACTATTGTTGATATTTTGTTTTTTTACCTCAGGGTACTGTTATTACCATTGTTGGTAATGTTTTCTTGTGTAGCATCTTTCTCTACAGGTATAAGTGTTTGTATTTAAATTTTTGTTTATATTTTTTAAAATGACCAGTAAACCTACCAGATTTAAGAAGTACGCTGCTTGCGGGCATAGGTGACGGCGATTCAGAATGTGTATTGCCTTGGCCCATCTCACATCAACACAGAGTGTGACATTTATGCTAGTTTTAACAACTGGTCCCTGGTTGAGAGAAAAAAAAAACTTATTTTTTAAGAATTTCTTCCTTCTTCTGCCTTTGGCGCCCCATCTTCTTCTAAGAAATTGGTAGAAGCTCAGGACAAACACATAGATTTGAGGAAGTGATCCTCTGACTACTCTTCTCTTGCGACTTCTTCAGGCTCCACTCCACCAGAGAAGGCTCCTAAAATGTTGGATCCAGCCACCTCTGTCTCTCAGACACTTACGAAATTGAAGATTTCAGATCTGTCCTCCTGGTCAGATACAACCAGACCTAAGCTGAAGCCATCTCAAATTCTTGCTAGGTTCTGTCCAGAACCAGTAACATTGAGACTCATTCCCCATTTTTACAGTATGTCCCTTAGAGTTTCCCTTTCACCTTCCACTTCATCCTTCTTCAGGTTATCTAGGAACCTTTCTGACGTGGATGTGGATAGGATGATAAGAAAGTTTATCAGAAACCAGATACAGTTTGGTGTTATTCTGCCTCCATTTGTCTTCGGAAATGTGAGCATTCCTACAACACAAACCCAGCCTCTGACTTCTACTCCAATCTGCCCTGTGATTTCAGAGGTTTTAGACCTGAGACTTCTAAGTATGTCTGTCAGGCCAGAAGACTTGGCCCTCCTCGACTCTGACATCATCTTTGATCCAGATGGATCTTAGAGCTGTAATGTCAGCGCGAGATCCAAGGAAGTGGGATTGACTCCGATGTTCTCAGAGCCATTCCTCTCCCTTGAAGCCTTGGCATTAGACAGTGCAGCTCTGACCACTTGCTTTGAGGCTGGAACTGGGGGAGTCCAGTTTCTTCCTTCACAGGCTTCTTTGGATCCAGTGAGTGCCAGGCTCGGCCCTCCCTTGACTTCAGTTTTCGAAGAAGTGGAGAGAACCTTCTCTGCTTTTAGGGGAAAAACATCCTTGCCCCCCTTGGGTCCACCCCAAGCACAACTGTCTTTTGTGGAAGCTGTGTCTTTTCATCCTATTCCATTGGGACAGCTGGTCTAGTCAAGCCTTGAGACTGTCCTAATTCAGGACTCAGCGGGCACTTCCAAGTGCTCTCTAGAACCTCCCACTGAAGAGCCCCCTTGTAATTGGATGTGTAAGAGGAGACACCTAGACTTTCCGCAAGAGTCATTAACTGAAGACATGGACTTTGATGAAGGGGAAGGTTCCTCCTGGTCACTACTTGAGGATGTCTCATTCGGTGAAATACTCAATTTTCTGAGACGGAAAGGTGTCTGTTCTTTTGGACCCCCCCTCCCAAGAAGTGTCGGTATTTCTTGAGGCTTTTGGAACTGGCTCAACTGTGACTTGAGTAGCCCCCTGTTGAATGAGATGGCAGACCTAATCTCCCACTGGGCCTGGAAGGATCCAGACATCACAGGCCCCATTCTCATGCACCCTGACAAGGCTCATTGGAGAAAGGGTCCCCTAGTGGATGCTATGGTGGTTGCAGCAGCCACTAAAAAAGAGCTCGCGGAACAGAGTTCTTCTGTCACTCCCCTTAACAGGGAATCCAAGGCGCTGGACAGATATGGAAAGCGTATTTATGCTTCAACAACCTTTGCCCTCATACTTCTGAATTATTTGGTACATTGAAAAGATTTCAGAGGGAATTGATCAAACAGTTTTCCAAGACAGTTTATTTGCAACTAACCACCCTTCAGTCCCTGTCCAGTGCTTCCTTAAGACTGATTTCTCATGCCTCAGAGGGAGCATCTAGAGTGGCGGGTTCAGGAATAACCATCAGGAGGCACATCTGGATGTGCATTCGTAATTTTGCGAAGCCCCAAGACTTCATTTATCAGTACCCCTTTTCATGGATCCACATTGTTGGGCCTGGTAAAGGAAGCTCTCTCCAGGAGTGAGCAAGATGGGAAGACTTTGTCTGCTGTTGGAATCCATTTTTCTACCTATGAAAGGACCTTCTCCCAAAACCAGAGAGGTGGAAGAAAATTGTAGTTCAGAAAATCACAAGATTCTCCCCTGGATTCCTATGGAGATATGGCAGGGGGGGGGGGAATTGTAATGGAAGACATTGTCCCCACAGCACAGGTAGCCTGCAATGTCAAGGTTTCAGGGGACCCTTCTCTGAGAAACCTTTTCAGCATCCCTGAAGGGTTACCTGACTACTGAACTCTGGAGGCAGCTGGGGTGCACTTATCTCTAGATCCAGAAACCTGACTAGCCATTACCAAAGACACTTGGGTGCAGGGTATAATATCCAGAGGTTATTGCATACCACCCCTCCCTCCCAAATGAAGCAGAAGAATCCCTGACATTCCACCCAGTCAGAGGAAAGCAACAGCCATAGAAGTAGAAAACTGCTGAGAAAGAGTCATTCGTCCGGTCCCCCTAGCCCAATAAGGATCGGGAACATACTCAAGATTCCTTTTAGTGACAAAAAAACAGGGGACCTCCAACCAATTTTGGATCTAAGCAATCTAAATCACTGTGTAAAATATTCAGGGTTTGGATGGTCACTGTTCAGTCCATCCTACCATTGCTAAGGAAGGCAATTGATGTGCTGCATAGATCTCCTGGATGCTTCCTGTCATATCAAGATACACAGGCACAGTAGGAGATATCTACACTTCCAGACAGGAGCCAGTCACTGCCAGTTCAGAGCACTGCCCTTCGGGTCTCATCACAGCCCCCAGGGTGTTCACCAGTTGTATGGCAGTAGTTGTGACTTACCTGAGACTACATGAATTCTGGGTGTTTCCTTATCTAGAGGACTGGCTACATTCTACTTTCACTAGTCCTCTACTCGTTCAAGCCAGGGACTACTTGCTTTATCTATATCTTCAACTAGGTATTACAGTAAATTGCAACAGATCACAGCTTTCCCCGATGCAATTCCTAGAGTTCATTGGTGCCCTTCTAGATACCAGGTCTCAAATAGCAACTCTGCCAGAGACAAGAGTGGACACCTTTTGAAGAAAAGTGTTGTACATTCTTTCTGTTCATCCCCCCCTCCACTGCCAAATTAATCTTACAACTACTGGGGTTAATGGCAAGATCAGTAGTTCTAGTAACATTGTCTTGCTTTCACATGAGTCATACAGTGGACCCAAGCATACAGTGGTCCATCAGACACCATCCAGTAATGGCACTCATTTGCATTACTGATGTCTGCAGGCATCACATAGTGTGGTGGTTACATGCACAAAAAGTAATTCAGGGTCACGCATTTTCTCTACTTGCCCCCAAAGCCGCAGTGACCATTGATGCCTCCCAACTAGGGCATTATTTGGGAAGGGCAGTCCAAGGCATACGGTCCCAGACAGAGACCGCTGTTCACATCAACATCCTAGAAATGAGAGCATCCCTATTAGCATTCCAGGTGCTTCAAGATGTTCTCCCTCTAGGAATGACTGCTATTCTGACAGGCAACATGTCAGTGGTCTGGTGCATCATCAAACAGGGAGGAACTTGATCCTACCCATTATGCAGGGAGGCAATGAGAATTGGCAGTGGGAGATTTTTTCATGCCTCTTTCTCATGACAGTGCACATCCTAGGAAAAACCAATGTGTGAGCAAAGGAATTGAGCTGTTCCATCTTGCTGCATCATGAGTGGACTCTTAATCAGTGGTGGAATTTATATTTCACCGATTGGGTCAACCATGCCGAGACATATTCACTTCCCCTCTCAACACCAAGTGAAGCAGGTACTTTCAGTGACTCCCCCACTGGGGTAATTAGGGCAGAAACTGTCTGGTTCACAGTTGACCCTCCAGTCTGCTATATGCCTTCCCTCCAATTCCTCTCATCCCAAACTTTATTCAGAAAGAACTACAGAGGAAGAGCAAGATTATCCTCATTGCCTCATTCTGGTCTCGCTAAGTGTGGTTCCTTTCCTGTGGCCTCATGTACTTCACCCTCCCTGGGTGCTGGATCCTGTTCATGACCTTTTTTGTTGCACCCATCTGACCTACCTTTACCAGACGTAAAATCTCTCAAGCTGACCACATGGTTTATCCCCTTCCAGTAATAGCTAGAAACTCCAGACTTTCGTCCCCTCTTTGCCACATCCTTCTGTCATCCCATAATGCCTTTACCAGGAAGATTTACAAGTGCAAGTAGAAAAGATTTTCAGTCTGGGTACAAGAGAGACATCTAGATCCCTTTTCAGCACTGATTCCAGCTATTCTTGATTTTTCTGGGTTCCGTTTTCAGTAATGACACTAGTTATTCCACAGTTGAGATATAACTAGCTGCAATAGCAAATTTTCACTTGTCCAAAAAGAATCTTCCTTGAAATTGTGCAAAGCATTTCTTGATGCTTTGGCCTCCTATTAAGGACCCTATTCCCTCTTGGGACCTTACACTTATGCTTCAAGCCTTGACTCAGCCCCCCTTCAACCCTGCAGCCTGAGCAGACATAGTTTTTATTCTGGAAAACTTTTTTCTTCATTTCCATTATATCGTCTAGATGGGTATCAGAACTCTATGCACTGTATTCACAGCCACTTTTTCTAATCTTTCATAAGGACAGGGCATCCTTCCGGACTAACTCTTCTCCTTTCTGCCTAAAGTGGTCTCGGAAGCTAACCTTAACAAGGCTATTAACCTACCAGTTTTCTTCCCAAATTTTCCTAACGGAGGTGAATACATATTCCATGTATTGAATGTGTGTAGACAACTCAGATTTAACATTCACAGCAAAGATAAAATAAATCAGAACAGTTATTTATCTCCTTCTCCAAGGCTAAATGGGGGAAACCAGTGCCAAAGATAACCTTAGCCAGATGGCTCACTGATTGCATTGTATTTATTTTATTACCTAAACATCCTAAAGCTCTTTCTACCAGGGCTATGGCTGCATCTTCTGCTTTAAACTCAAAAGCTTCCATAGATGACATTTGTGCAGCTGCTACATGGTCTAGTGCTCATACCTTCATATCATGTTACAACTTGGACATTTTATCTAGTATTAGAGCAGTTTTTGGCTTTGCTGTTTTCTGGAATACCATTCCTTGAGGTCAACCCAAGAGTACTCTAGCTGGGGACTCTGTCCCATCAATTGAGGAATGGACTAAAAGGACAACGTTGGATGTTATATTTATGTACTTACCATAACTCTGCATCTTTATTGTCTATTTTCGTCCTTCCTCAACTTCCCACTGTCCAGTCCCTCATCCTTGTCTCCCAGTATGCCCTAATGGTCATTCCTTGATTGTGTTGCTGTGTTGGCTTCAAAAATTCTCTTCTCTGTTTCTTAACATTGGTATTCTTGAGTGATACTATGTAGTATATTTGTGGTCAACTGGCTAGCAGGCAAACTCTTCCTGGGGTGGCTGAGGAGAAGAGAGGGATTATGGGTAAGGGGAGGAGCTTGAGCTATGGAGCCTGAAGTCTATTTGAGTGGCCAAGGATGGATCTGAAGTCAGATCAGAGACCCATCAGTTGAGGAAGGACAGAAACATAGATGCAGAGTTATGTTAAGTTCATAACTGTAATTTACTTTTCAATCTCTCACATGACCTTCATAGAAAAGAATCAAAGAACATTTTTATAATTAATACTCGTCATCCCAGATGAATGAGTAGTGAATATTATTATTTATGAGTAATGAATAGGAGATATTTAGTTTAGTTGTATAGGATACATTTATTGCATACTGTTTAGTGATTTATTGGTTTAGTCATTCACAACTGTTTACGCCAGTATCTACTATTTTAAGCTATGTATTCATCTTTGTATGTATACATGTATTTATACATCTTGGTATTTTCTCCAGGTTTCCATTAATTTCTGTTCTTTCCCTTTGTGTCACTCTTTTCGTGAAGTAATTTGCATATAAGAGTATTTCTATGTGAATTTTTCAGACCTGACTTTGTAACTAAGGAGGCTTTTGCCGAAGCACAAATTGCTTTTAATAATGCAGTAAAAATTAGTTATGTATTGTACTTATTTTGGCTCCAGGTTTATATATTTAGTATTGCTTTAGGTCTATTTGGAAACATTGGTGGAAATGTATATTCAGCAGATAGTAAGGACCAGCTATTCTCTTTTGGCTCTGGAAATGTTCTTCTTGGAGAATGGATTGTACTCATGGAATGTATGATGGGGAAGGAATTCATGGAACCATTCAAAAAGGCCTGGGACACTGTAAAAGAATGAGGGTGAAGAATTGGGATGGAGGGGAAAGTAGAAAGAAAAATACGTTTAAATGGTAGAGTACATAGGCTCATAGTCTTCTTCTGCAGTCGAGCAAATTTAATGCAACTTGATTGCATATTTAAATGTTTTTTTCATTCTTCCTGAAGAAGGTTCTATATATTTAGCCACTCATTCAGGGGCCACCTCCTTGAAATTTGTGTTTTGTTTTGGAGAGTTTATCTGCTTTTGGTATTATATCTTGTGATAACACGTCCTTTCTTTAAAGATTATTATTTCGATGGCAATCACTTCTACCAAAAGCTTTGGAATTCCATGCTCTCCAGGAAAAACATCCTATCCTTCCTTCTATAAATAATTAGATCTTCTTACTCACAAATTTCCATTTCCTGCATAAGGTGTCTGAGTTTGCATATAGGCTTTTGTTTGTGTTGGCCATTTAGTTTCCCATTATATCTAGCCTCAGATAATTCCTGCTGAACAAAGAAAATGTATGTTTGCAGGACTTGAAGGGATTACCTGCCTGTGGCAGGCAGCTGTAGTTTTTAAAAGCAAACAATTTACTGCTTCTGATAAGGCAGGTATGTTAAAGATGTTGCTTGTTTGGCTTGAGAATTGTATATGTTTGAGCCTGATGATGTCAACAAGTTTGTGTGCTTTTCCACACTTTATTGATCTGCAGTTCTTAGGATGTTTTGCAGACACGCTCTTAAGGAGGAGTGTAGCTTTTCTTGCCTTTGAGACAGTAGTAATACTTCCAGACTATATATTTTTATATATATATATATATATATATATATATATATATATATATATATATATATATATATATATATTATTATTATTATTATTATATTATATATATATATATATATATATATATATATATATAGAGAGAGAGAGAGAGAGAGACTATAGACTATCATTGTAATCTGTCTAGATTTATAGTAACAACAGGCTTTCTTTAAGTTGGAATATACTACTACAACTTCTCCAGGATTATAGAACCAGCAAGCTTCCATCTTTATGCCAAAGTATACCTTTAACTTCTACTTTTTTTTTTCATCCAGCTATCTTTGTTGAGACATCTCTAGTTCACTCCATATGAGTATGGAATTTCCCTGTATGCACTAATAATGCCCCTAATATGCAGCTCAGGGAAATCTGCTTTTGATTAGTTGTCTAGGAAATCTGCCTCCTCCTGAGCTTGCCTTTGTGCAGTAAATGCATTTTATTTCACTTCAGTAACCTGTCCCCTGGGTAATCCCACCCCAGTTGTTGAATGTTCAAGAAATAATATCTCTGGGTGCTGTCAGGACCCCTGCTGCATAGAAACACCAATTCATAATTTAGGAGTGTTGGCCTTGGAAGACACATCCACACCGAGATGACTGTGGCCAGATTGGTGAAAGATACCTAACCTTAAAAAGGCTGAAGGGACAAGGTCCCTCTGTAAAGTTCAGCACTGCAGTCCTTCTGCCTGTGTAGCCACTGCCATGGGGCAGAGTCCATGACCAATGTGAACTCCCTCATTAATTATTACTCCATCTGTTCTGTGGAGGTAATTCAAACACATTATGATCCATAACTTAAAATCATTTCCATTGGAGAGTATTGCACACCATTTGAGACTTTAGGTCTGTGGAAGAAGCCAGTCGGTCCTAATATTTCAAATAGCCCTGACCTCATAAACAGGAAAACAACTTCCTTGTAGTAAAAATTGATTATAGTTAATGTGCAGGGTCTTTATCTTACCATCATTAATTGCATAGCATGACAACAAGCTGAATTTCTTGAACAAATACAGAAAGGTCATTGGCATACAGAGCAACCATGCCCCCCACCTTTCAAGCACAACCACTTAAAGGCAAATTACAACGGATTCAGGACCAGAAGTTCTATCTGTGATACAAAAAAATATAAGGGAGAAAAGACACCCTTGCCATGTGCTCCTTGGTTTTTCAAATGGCTTGAACAATTGTGTCCCCTTTATACATGCTTTTCCCTATTTGTATAAATTCCTTTGAGAACCAATTCTTTGTAAAACAGTCAGCATACCCAGCTAAAAGCTTTTTTGGCATCAAAACAAACTAACAAAAGGGGGCCATCTCTTCTTATTAGTATTCTGTGTTAACATCAATAACTGAATAATAATATCAAAGGTCTAGTAACCGGGGAAGAACCCACCTTGCTGTGTATGCAGCAAGGAAGAAATAAAAGGGACCACTGAGTTGGTATTCCTATTAATATTTTCTAATTAATATTCAAGAGCAACATCAATCTTTATGAGGCTGGATTAAAAGGACCTTTACCAGGCTTGAGAATAACAGAAATAATAATTTCTTCCCACTAGCTAGGTGAAGAACCGGGCATAACTAAATGGCATCATTTTGTAAAACATAACAAAGCTCTCCTTTAATTGTGAATAAATCTCAGTAGACAAGATATCTGTTTCAGGGGAGGTATCCTTTTTAGCCTCAATAAGTGCCTCCAATATCCTCTCAGTAGTAATGGGAGCCACTAAACCCTCTTGCTGTTCATGGGAAAGCTTGAGTAAGTTTAGACAGTCTAAATATTATTTCAGCTCAATGCCATAATCCTCATCATGAGGTTTTGCCCTGCATAATTCAGCTTAACGATTTTCAAATACCTCTAAATGCTGGTGTGATAGAACCAGGTACTGTCCAGTACCAGGGTGTCTGCTGTTAGTAATCTACCTGTTAAGAATCTGAACTCTCATCCTATGAGTGAAGGCCATTTTGGCATCAGAGAACAGTCGAGCTAATTTAGGTGCAACAGCTATTTAATACATGCCAGTTTAGTTTCTAATATCTTATTAGATGTGTTTAGAAGGGGCATATGCTTGGAGCCCCACGTAAGGAGCACTTGGTAGTGATGTCTCTAGTTGCTTTAAAATTTTATTAGTTTCTCTTAGTTTGTATGAAACACAGTTCTGCGGCATATTTTCAATTGAATTTTATGCAACCTCAGTTCACCTAAAATAATTACCTTTCAGTATTTGCTAATGTTTTACTAGCCACTGCTGGAATAGTTCTCCTCTGCAAAACAGTAGATTTAAATTTGTAATCTCTCTCCATCTTAACTGTGGCAAATTTTAGAATAATAGAGTGAAGCATGATTACCTAGAATAGCAGGGCCTGTACCTATATAATAGGCCATATAAGTATTTTGAGAGAGATCCTGTCTAACCTTGAAAAAACATCTGTACTTAGGAGAATCACTTATAAAACATATTCATTTTCTAGTAATCTGTTAACCTGCATTCACAAATCCCTTATCCCTCTTTAAACAAGTCTTATTAAATCTACCTAAAGCACAAAGTTTCCAGAGTCATGGCTCAGACTGTACATCTTCAGTACTTTAACTACATTCTAGTCCCTGGCTCAGAATTTAAGGCCTTAACCTATCCAGAGTTTAGAGAGTATGTAGAGTCTGGTGGGAGGTACACATTCAATACTGTCAGACATGACCTTTCCAGCCAGCCCTTCATAAGTTCATACTAGGCAAACAATTACCAGGGTCTTTAAAAGCCTAGGCATTCAACACAACCCAGTTTTGTCACAGATTTCCTTGGATGCCTATGTAGTGGGGTATGTTAGTAAAGAGGTAGCTAAGGGATATATATATATATATATATATATATATATACATGTATAGATATAGATATATGTATAGATATAGATATATGTATATATAAATATATATATATATATATATATATATATATATATAGAGAGAGAGAGAGAGATGTGTGTGTGTGTGTGTGTGTGTGTGTGTGTGTGTGTGTATATATATATATATATATATATATATATATATATATATATATATGTGTGTGTGTGTGGGGGGGGTATGTTAGTTGGGGGTTAATTTACTTACTGTCAGCCTCTGTCCGTCAGAGACATGGATGCCAGACAGGGTGAATTTACGATTTCCTATCCAGTGATCAAGGTCCCTTTTGCATAGGTTCATGGTGAACTCTGCTTCACATAGATGAGAAGTTGATTTTCATAGCTTGGAGACCCTTTCAGACACATATTAGTCTTTCTTGCATGTTCTGTTTATGTTGCAGGCAAAGTTTGGGTCCTTGGATGTACTGCTTCTGGTGCTTTTTTTTTTTTTTTCCAGATGTGCAATATATCCATCAGAGACAGATCCAAGGATGTCTTATATGCTAGGCATAGATTGCGTCTCAGTAACCCGTAGGAGACTGAGTACAGACATTAAGGTGGTCTATGTAAGGCAGGGTATTCATACCCTGGATTCCCCTGATGAGGAACCTTTGAAGGTATTCCAGCAGTTGCAAGTGCCTGGTTAGCTGCATGCCAAAGGGGGCATTGTACTCTATGATGAGTCTGATAACGGCTGAGTAGAGTAGTACTGTAACTTCCTTGGACCTGTTTGCCAACATAGAATGATTTTGTTACTATCTTGGCTACATGTTGGTTGAAGGTCAGATTACAGTCTATATATGTTCCCAGATTTCTAACTCTTGGGTCAACTCTTATGGATTGAATAATTAGCTTGGGTGGATGATTTCCCAAAGGACAATATAATGCATTTCTTCACACTGAGTTTTAGTTTGTGGCTGTGGCACCAACCATTTGTTTGTTAAACCCTCTTGTAGAATCGCTGGTGTTGTGGAGTAATCAATTATAGCTCACAATTTATTGTCATCTTCAAACTTAATGAGCCAAAGGCCTTTGACATTAGCCTTGACTTCTGAGAAGTAGGTACCAAACAGGAGCAGGCCCAACACAGAGCCCTGTAGTACTCTGCTGGTGACCAGTCTCCTGTGGAGGTGTTCTCACTGATCCTGACTTCTTGTCCTATCTGTGAGCCAGCCAGCAATGCAGTGAGTTTTGTAGGGATTTATGCTTAGTTCTGACAGTTTGTCAACAATACCTGAGTTACGGTATTATATTGAATGCCTTGGCCATGAGATAGGAGGTATGCACCATTTTCCCCTTACCCATAACTTTTGTGACCCTCTCTAACAAGTTTACCAGGTTTAGTAGGCAAGACCTTCCTTTAACAAAGCCAGACTGAGATGAGTCCAATATCCGGAGGTTGCCGGAGTGTCTTTGATCATTTTCATGATAGTTCTTTCCATTGCTTTACATATTAGACTTGTCAGACTGATGGGTCTGTAATTTTTGGGGTCAGTTGATGGTCCGTTCTTATGAAAAGGGATGACTGTTGCGGCCCTCCAACACTCTCCCATGTTGGTGAGTACTAGGTCCAGTATGTTTGATCTGGTTGGAGTGCATACTGTCTGCTCCAGGGTGTTTGTGTTAATAAATTCCAGGAAACATTGTGCCTGTGAGTTGGAGACAGTGTATGTATTCCGGGAGTATAGTGGAGTAGTTAAATTCTCCATTGAATAGGGTATTTGGTTGGATGGTGAGCACCTCAGGTAGGTCTAGGTTAAGAGTTGTGAGCATCGTGGTTCATAGAGGGCAACCTGTAGCTGGCCAGGACATGGTAAGGAACCTTGTCTATAGAGAATTGTACATGGATCAACTCCAGGTCATCATCTTGTTTAACTAGCCTGGAGTTGTATTTGCTGCTAACATAAATCAAGATGCCACACCTTATCCCCTGTCTGTGCTGCTGTTGGTCTAAATGTGTGGAAGGCACTCTAGTCTTCCACTGCTGGAGTACTTTCTGTGGCTTTAAACCAAGTCTTGGCAACAGCACAAATGTCTACATTCTCCACAGTGAAGTGATCTTATAGTGTGTGGAGTTTCTTGTTTAGGCTCCTGGCATTCTGCAGTAACACCTTAAGGCTGCTCTCAGGTTTTTGTCATTTTGACATTGCCTAAAAAAAGCTCTAAGGGGGTGTATAAAGTTTTAGCCAATATCCAAAAGCCCGGGGGGGGGGGGGGGGACAGGTGCAGACCAACCAGCCTTGGCAAAACAATGTGGTCTGTTAATCATGTCTTGCCATGCTGATAGGTGATGAATTCTCTTATTAAAATCAATAATTTTTGGTGAAGGTAAGAATGCTAATCAGTGCAAGTCGTGTACCTGTCTGTGGCACACATTCAGAGAGATCCATAATGTCTCTTTTCATATAGTCCAATGAGGTATGCTTCGAGTCGTTTACACTCACGTGGACTGTAATAGATTCATATTAGTACCTAAGGTGCAGTGACTTGAGTGCGCATGTGATATTACGAATCCTACCACCAGATAGGGAACTAACCATTATCTTCTCCTTGTCCAGTCTAGTGAGAGGGGCATCTGTGTGTCATACAGTAGAATCCCCTATGATAAGAGTACTAGGCAGAGTGTTTGCTTGCATTATGAGCTTCGTTCTTGGGGGAAGCATTGGGTGTAGGGTTACATGTGGTAGTAAATGTTGCTTTTGATGTGTGTTTTATTGATTGCTGAGGACAAGTGCTGCCATTTGATGGCTTAGGAGATCTTTGAGGTTTGGAAAGGTTTCTTTTAAGTGCCTCTGCATACAAAGATCTATGTGTACGGTGAGCAGTATTTGTGAAGGATGTAGTGTGTATTCTCTTGACAACCTTGTTTGTAGGCGAGATTTTTGCTTCAAAAGAAGTTATGTCATAATATCTCTAAACGGGTGCACCATTAATGTCAAGAGTCCTAGGTGAGAGATGAAAAAGAGACTTCATTCGTATCAACCTGGAGTTGTGCCTTATCAGAAAGAAACAGAGAAAGCTCCTTGTTGACAAATGATCTGGTAATTGAGAGAGCTGGCTACAGTCCAAACAATCTGCAGTCATTTTAAAAACATGATAAAAAGTGTAATTCTGAGATTTTGTTACAAAATGAGATCTGGATATACCCACTTTCCCTTTAATATCATCATTCAGGAAAGTGATACCTTTGTAGAAATACATAACTTTTTGGGGGAGAGACATGCATTCGAAGAGTACATATGAAACCTGGAGTTTCCTGCCAGCTTTTCCAGTAGCCAGAAGGATGAACTTATTCTGGAAGGGAGTAACATTGAGCTGGTTTCTAACTCAGCTGCTTTGATCCAGCAGGCAACCGCAGTGAAGCATAAAGATATCAGAAAGTTTTTGGATGTTTATGTATCTGAGAAGGGAACAGTGGTGGAACAGGGAGATTAAAAGAGTACAGTTTCTGCAGCTAGCAGCGTGAAACAATTGTACTGGGGAGCAGAATTGAAACATCAAGATTTATGTAGCCTAAAATAAGGACTTTTAAACTGTGGCTGTCATTAAATAAAATAACTTTGAAAAAAAAGAGTGGGGGGGGTTGGCATAATGATTGAGGGCTTTGCTCCATGTACGCAAGGTATAAAATTTGATTCTGACCTCAAGGTTATTGGCTAGGCTTAAAATGGCCTATCTAGGCAGTTAGCCTAGTATTCACCTATGAATTTATGTATGTATATCTCACCCATATTGTGTTAGTTTCTTGAAGGATTAAAAGGTGTCTGAGAATATGAAACAATTGCTACATTGTCTCAGGATGCCCATACATGTCTACCAAGCTGGCAGAGACAATAAGAAATTACAAATCCATGTTGTCAGGACCTGTATTAGGGTTGTGCTATTGAGGTTCAGGGACATGGTTTTACAGGGATCACCTGAGTGGTGCCTGATAATGTATCGGCCTAGAACATCCTCCTCCTCTCTACATTGACAATAAGTGACTCTGATATGGAATATGGTGTTTGCTCCAATATTTGCAGTTAAGATGGCTAGATTAAAAACCCATAATCAAGTCTTAAATTCTGTTTTGTTTGTGAAAGATATATTTTCTGTAATAAAAAAATTGCAGGGGAAGTCTTATAAATGTAAACAAGTACCTTTGCTCATTTTACGTTAGAATTTAACTTAACATTCCAAAATGTCAGCATGAGCACATTTTGCATTGTATTTAAAAAGAACAGAGATAGACCATTGTGGCTCCAAATAATATCAGGCATTATACAAAAATAGTTACAAACTTACTTTTGGAACTTGGCATTAATAACAGCACACTAACTTGTTTCCAAGGAGGAGGCAGTAGGCCACTTTTAAAATGGAACCATACAGATGTACATGACCAGACTGGCCATGAATAAGGTTTCATCCTGTCTTAAACACATTAAGGAGAAATAAGTCTGTCTATAATGCTATCAAATTGCCCTAGTGCCAAACATATTGGTCTGTTGTTTTCATAGGTAATGTAACATTAATAAGAGTCTGCTAGCGAAAGACACCCCAACTGTCAAAGCATAAGCAATTAATTTCACAGTTTTAGGTGAGAGAAGAAAAAACCTCCACCCTCATTCCTAATCAGGACTAGGAATACATGTGGTAAGGAACTTGGGAACTCGTATACATACATATATACTTAGAGATATTTCAGGCACTAGCAGTAATGCCCTTCTAACCTGATACCAAAACGGTTATTCCCATAGTAGGTGTCTAAGTTGTTCTTAAAAATATTGACACTAGTGTTTGTTTTAATGTAATTTACTGATCTGTTCCATGCATCAGCTGCTCTCTCAGAGAACCAGTTTAGCACACTTCTCATTCCTATAGAATCTTCTATATAAGTTGCCTGTGGATTATCTGCTACTTTTTGATAATGCTAAACAATCCCAGAGGAAGTTGTCAATAATGCCCTATATACCTGGGTAGGGTCTCCTCATAATGTCTGAGACACTGTACAAGTTCAGATATTTTAGTTTCTCAAAGTAATGTAAATGTTTACATTCATGGCTTCCCTTGGTATATTTCCACTGTACTCCTTCCAATGTGTACTCATGCTTGTTTTCTTGTAAGGTTTCCATTTTGTTATTCCATACTCAAGTGTGGGTCTAATGTAACTAACGAACAATGATTTCATAATTTTTGGTTTCCTAGACTTTATAAATCCTTTTATGCATCCTATAGTTCTATAGCTATTATTAACCAATTAGTTGTGATTATTAAAAAAACTCAAAGCTGGATCTCCCCATACATCCAGGTCTTTAATTGAATCTATATTTTCAATCATTGTGTGCTCTGTTAAATATTCATCTTTCAGTTTGTGTCTTCCAAGTATCATATGTTTAGTTTTTGATATGTCACTCAGCATATTTTCCTGTGCCCAGATTTTTAATTTAGTCAAGTGCTTCTTCAGACATGCCTTATCTGTAACACCTGTAGTCAGTTTTCCCATTTTCATGTAGTCTCCATGCAGACTGTAGAATACCTCATGTCAAAAAGATGGAACTGAAAGATACAACCCAAACAAGTATGGGCCAAGAATAGAACACTGTGGGACACCCTGGCTGTAACCTAGAATTTCACCTAATTGTTGTATGACACTTGACATGTCCCATTTGTAAGCCAGTTAGCTGTCAATCTTATTTACGGTAACCTGAACTTTGATCACCATGTGTCCATGGCGGTAGGAAAATCCTTCTATACGGCACAACTTCTAAGTAGGTAAGGATTTGGCATCCAGATCTGTGATCTTCTTAGATCTGGATATGGCGTCCAGATCTAAGAAGATCATAGTCCCATTATATTCAGGCTTCATTAGATCAGTAATAGAGTACAGCGCACCCTTTTTCATGGACCAGTCGTGCAACAGCTAGCGCGACTACAGAGATTCCTCACTGAAAGAATACAGGTTGTAAATAGCAAGTCATCTGCGGACCACCTCAAAACCCTGCCCTGCCTTTGGTGTCCGAGAGACTGCCGAGGTGTGATCTATGTCTAACCTACAGGGCATTCCCTGATCTGGCCATGTTGGATCTGCTACACATTCGCCAAACAAACAGCATTAGAATTACCCGACCCAAGGCCTGATGGATCTGATACACATTCGCAAAACAAACAGCATTAGAATTACCTGATCTAAGGATCTAAACATCTTCTGTGAAATAAACAAAATATATTGACAGGTGTGTGTCTCGAAGATTAAACCTTCTCTAGGACATGCTCCCCATCCATGTGAAGTAGAGCTCTTCCCTAAGTCCCTTCAAATGCAGTTTGGGCAAATGGATGAGAAATTGCAAATTCATCTCTGGCTTGTCACCTGTTTCCCTTATGGACAAGGGACAGCTTGTAGATGCTCTAAGACACAGGCATATACCAAAGCCATTCTAGTTCTAGTCCTTGGATATTGATAATTGGAAAAAATGGGTTATGAATGGCTAGGCTTAAAAAAAGCTCAATATAGTAACCTCCTTTGATCCTAAAGTTTTACATGTTATAGTCCAAAGATGACAACAGTACTGCAGAGACCCCCTTTACCGTACATACTTTGGTAACGTAAAAAGGTTATCCTTTTCTGTCTCTACATGCACAACAGTACTTTCAAGAGTCATTGTATTACTGTCAGTAACCTTAATGTAGGTGTCTCTCATCAGTTCCTGATTAGCCCCCGAGGAATTAATACTCTTCAGTACAAAAAGGATTTAACCTCCATTAAAGCAAGTATAGAAATACTTTTACTGAGATTGTCATCTTCTAGGTGCCAAGTCATGAACAATCATGATGCAATGAAAACTTTTCCCAGCTGTTCACAATCTGTTGTGGAACAACAGAAATGGCTTCAAATGAATGGGATATTATCTTCCTGTGTAAACTCTTGCTGTATCTGAGGTGTCTCTGCACTCACCTGACCATCAGCTAAAGATGAGAGAGACTGTTGTAGTCTTTGCACAGCTTGTGTGTAATACAAAGGGAAATCCACACATCCTCCTGGAAGGGAAACTTTCATTTGTGCCAGGTACAGAAGGCTAAACTTGAATTTCCTATGACAACATGGTTTGATTGCAGTCAAAAAAGGCAGCATTATGCTTTGTTATGTTGAGATGTTCCATTAACAACTTGCACTGGTAACTGTGACAAACCTCATGAATCTGTAGAGAATGACTTGGAGTGTGTCGTTGTCCTTTATATTGGTGAGTCATGCAGAGCTCTTATGTAGCAAGTTGTCATCTACTTTTTTTGTCTGACTCAAAGGCTGACCCTTGTAGTACTTCTGACACCTGTTTTTAGCAATCCATGCATTTTGCCTTAGATAGCACTTTAGGAGCACTTTTTTGATAGTACTCCATTTTAACCAGACGTCCTGTACAACTTTATTGAGCTGTCCCTCCCAGATGTCTGCTGAAATTAGACCCTGCCACGTTGAACTATCCTGACTAGACTAGACTAGAATAGAATAGAATAAATAAAACTGTAAAGAAGTTGAAAGTATAATGTATAGAATACCATAAGAGGAGATCAGCATTAAACACAATAAAGAAAAATCAGAGAAAGCAATGCAGGGATCATGCAGATAAAACTGTTTGTACAGTATAGCAGTACATTTTAATTTTTATGGACATATAAATATTTTTTAACAAATGGTAGTAAGTGCTAATTCTTAAAACAGCCTTCATCTTTGTGTAAATGCGTACTGTTTAAATCATCACAATTTTAAAATAGCTATATAACTTTAGTTGGTATTGTGTGTGCTGCCTTTTAAAAGAGTATACATTTGTGAAGGTAGTGCGCCAGGTTTAAGTGAGACACAGTAGTGATCTTAAGTCTGTTGTGTGATAACTATTGTGAGAGTCCATGATTTTGCTGTTAAAGGTCAAGACTGTGATATCTCAGGGATTTATATTTTCTGTGAGAGTCAGAGATTTCACAGTTAATATATGCAAGATGCAAGGGTGTGTGACCCCCCCCCTCATGTTGGGGGGGGGGGTTAGGGGGTTTGCTCCCTGCAAAGAACAGCTTTGTTTTGCAACTTTCAGGACTTTTGAAAATCCTTTCTATTCAACAGATGTACTGTTTGTGATTGAATACAGAAAATTAAAGTGCTGTTTTTCATACTGAACATCAAAATCAAGTAAATTTTTGCCCTTCCGCTTCATGGGTATTTTCTGTCCTGTGTGAGCTCACCTTTTGACAGGCATACTGACCCAGTCAAAACTCCCCGCATGATACTTTTCCTGGTAATTAGGGTGTGTACAAGTGCTCAGAGCCAGAAGTAAGACCCTTAGTGGGGCATCCTCTCCCATCTCCTCATGTAAGTGAAGAAAAATAACATAGTCATACGTGTGATTATGTAGGCCATGCATGTATTTTCATTATAATATAGGTCAAGTGTATTTCTTTGTGCCGTACATGAAATCAGTATTTTTCTGTTTGGTTAGGATACAAGAGTAGAGGTTGTCATCCTGTGCTTAAAATGTCATTGTTGCCTCTTTTGTCCTTCAAAAGCAGTACAGCTCTGTAGTGTTGATGCCTGGCACAATAAATGTCATTGTCTCTCTTTTTTTGGTCATCATGTGCTTGAGTACTTACATGCATACTTCACCTACGTGGAGGTCAGTTGTATAATGAATTTTATGTTCCTGTTAATTGTCATCATAGTCAGAATGCATCTTAGTTTTAGGTGTTATAGAGCACATTAAGTTGTTGTGTCTTTCGGCTTTTCCCGGTTAGGGGTCGCCACAGCCCAACTCCGGTCCACACCTTAAGTATCCTTCCTTTTATTCATTTGGAAACCTTTTGAGAAGATATGAACTCAACACAGTGGTCTAACACTCCTTAGCATTTATTTAACGCCTCACTCCCTTGTCTACATTCATATTCTGAGGCTCTTTCAGAATGGAGGTTGAATGTCTGCACCCTTAACCCATTCAGGTTAGATATAGCTGAAAGCATTTTTATCTTTTCTTAATATTATTTTGCCACATTGATATGATCTTTAAGCTATAGTACTGTACTGTCTATCCTGCGTATTTCTTCATAGAAAATTGACAGTCAGAAAAGGAAATTGTGTGGTATTTTTTCATCACCATTTTTACCAGACACAAGAGGTTGCTGCTGTAGTAGGGAATGCTACATCCACCAAGGTGCAGCAGACAAAGAGGTGATTAAGTTGGAGATGCAAGGAGCATAGACCCCTTTTTTGGGTGTATGGAGGGACTTTGCTCCTGCCTTCATAATTTATTTTCATTGAATTTTTAGCAGCTGCAGATTGGGATATTTAATTTCTTCCGAAGCAGTAGTTGCAGTGTTTAGTTTCACAATTTTAACACATTTTATTTATTGTTTTCTGAATATACATATTTATAAAATATTTACCCTACATCCCAAATAGTGTTTGCTGTTTTTCTTAGTCCGGCCATTTGGTATTCTGATTTTTCTGTTTGCCTTTTATTGCTTTAACTGTTAGTTATCCTTCTTGGACATTTGGAGTTATTTACTCTATTATGCTCCTAATTCATTTTTGATTTATTATATAGAAATATACATTTGGATAACAGCTTTGATTTTTCCCTGCAGTTTCTTGATCCGTTTCTGGCATACATCACAGCATGTGTACTGAAAGCATGAAAATGCACTTAGTAGAGTTTTTCTTTCCTTAGCCGTTGACATCACTGACACAGTGCCCATCTGGACAATGATTGGGTGCAGACATACCATGAACTAAATTTTCAGCTACCCCAAGATCATAGAAACAACAGTGCCAGAGGTGTTATAGACCTCCATGGAAAACTACATAGTTATTTAGATTTTAGGTATAATCCTTGAGAACAAAACAGAACAGTAAAGGTAGCATTGATAAAATGCACAAGTCACAGGAATTGAAAATGTTCTCCTTACTTGGTTGTAGTATAGGGTTGTAAGAAGACACCAGTGAAAATGTAATGACATGTTACTGAAAATAGCAAAATTGTGCATTTGTGTTTAATTTTGTGAAGTTGGTCTTATAACTTCAGTGGTTTTCAGCAATTTGACACAAAGCAAACAGTGCATGCATTTCTATGCATTTCTTTGCATCTTCTAAATGTGACAGCTGGGAGTTGTACTTGGGTTAAGCTGGTTACTCATTCATAAAGTTAGGTAACACTCAATTATCTTATTCCAAAGTGAAGTTTAAAATTATTGCTATTTCAATCCCAAACTTTTAGAAGCAGCAGTTCTTGACTTTTAGACAGCAACTTATGAAAGGAACAGATCTGTTTGACTTAACTAACGAAGAATTAATCAATAACCCTCCTGCCAACAGCACTGAATCCTAATACAGATGGATAATTGTAAATAATATGCAGTGCATCTTGAAGGTATTTATTCACAACATCCCATATGCCACTGCCACACAAGTCGTGCACATATTAACTGCACTAAAATACAGACAGGCTCCACATACATGCATGACTAGTCTAGTCCAGATACATATTTGCTGTATCCAGGACTGTTTGTAAGCTTCTGACAGGTGCCAAAGTCTTCTCTTGAATTTTCCCTTAGATCTGATAGTTCTCTCCTCTTCTGCACTTTTACTAGCTTATTAGTTTAGCACTTTACCATACCAGACTTCTTGTAGCAATTATTGTAGCACACAAAAGTGCTACCAGCACTAAACGTTCTACAGGGAAACAGCTGCAGTACTTATTATTAATGCCAACCCCTCCAGGCATGTCTAAAGGTCAGTTCCCTGTGCTTTCTCCTGTTAATCCAGTGAACTTGGGCATACTGAGGCAATGTAGCAACTGCCTCATGTACACAGACAACCCTTTCCTCTTACCTCCCAATACTCAGACTTCTGAGAGATGCACTTATATATGCAAACTGGAAGCCACGCACTCTCCAGCCAAGACCGGAATAGCTGGTCAAGAGGAGATGGTCAACACTTGCATCACACCACCTGCAACACATAGCCCTCCAGAACACACACCAGCACTGCCTTCCCATAAAAACACAAACCACACACCCACCTTCGCGGAGGCTCTCTGTAAAAATCTACCCAAACAGCACAGATGTCCAAGGCAGAAACCCACTCGACCACCACAATGCAACACTAATCACGAGACACATACCTCTCCTAAAAAGTGTGCTACTCAACTAAAGCCCCCAAGGCAAAACACCTTGCCCAGCACACTAGTTATAGGTGACTCGATAGTGAGGCACACTGATGTCCCACTCAGTTGGTTGAATAAGGAGAAAGTAACAGTCAGCTGCCAGTCAGATGCCAGGATCCACCATATAATGCACGCACTCAGGTCCTTTAACAGGTACAAATATGACTGTCATTGTACATGTGGGTGTGAATGACCAGAGACGTACCTCCCTGGACTACATGAAAAGAGACATGGAGGAGCTCTCGGATTATGTAACCCGGGCGGGTATGACCCTAGCCTTGAGCAGTATCCTACCATCACCCAGAATGATACCACAGTACAAGCAGAAAATGATTGATTTAAACAATTGGCTACGTTTCTGGTGTCATTCTAAGGGGATCCAGTAGCTGTCTGCCTGGGATGACATGACTGACAGACCTTGATGCTTTGCCAGAGATGGCCTGCATCTGTCACCCCTGGGCTTCCGGATACTGGCTAAGGCTCTTACCACCTCTGTAGTGCCTTTTTTATGCGGTGTTCCAAAGGTCAAATTACCACTGTAACAGCTACAAACAAATGCAATCTGAGGGTCATGCTGCTCAACGCTAGAAGTCTAAATCTCAAAATGCACTGGCTCGAAGCACTCTTTAAAATGGAGAACATCTACATTTGTGCTGTAACAGAGACTTGGTTCAAGGCAGCAGAAAGCACCCCTGTACTACCAGGCTATAACTCATTCCACACCTTTCGGCCACAGAACTTGGACCAAAGCTCCAAAGTTGGCAGTGTTTCCATATTCATAAAGGATGAGCACACCACCAAACTGGTAGCCCAACATAACGCACCACAGATACTTCAGATGTAGCTAACATTGGGTAAGGTCGTAGCCTGTTATAGGTCCCCAACCATGTCCCAAGACATGCACTCCAAGTTCCTAAGCACCCTGGAGAATATTAGGGTCCAACCTAACACACTCATACTGGGCGACTTCAACTACCTCTCCATTAACTGGGAATACTACTCATGTACCAATACACCTGCCCAATGTTTCCTGGAACTCATTAATTCAAGTGCCCTGGACCAGCTCGTTCTTATCCCCACTAGAGGTAACAACATCCTTGACCTGGTTATTACTAACATGGGTGACTGTTGCCCTAAACCAATAGTCAACTCCTTCCTGGTTAGATCCGACCACAAACTAATCACCTTGGAAATCCACATCCCTCCCATCCACCTCCTACCCCCCGCAAAGTTAACAACCATGAAAAACTTCTCCAAAGCTAACTTTGGGCTCCTAAGAACAGAGGTGGCTAACTTCACAGCACCCATGCAAATGGAGAATAGCTGCATGACTGCCGAATCATACACCAATGCACTGTACGAACACGTACACAAATGCATGGATCTCGC
The DNA here is from genome assembly GCF_019279795.1 of Protopterus annectens. Classification (NCBI taxonomy): domain Eukaryota; kingdom Metazoa; phylum Chordata; order Ceratodontiformes; family Protopteridae; genus Protopterus; species Protopterus annectens. Next base: position 48,649,947 of record NC_056728.1, read on the forward strand.
CATACCCAGTAGAACCAAGACGTTCTCCTCCAGAAAAAGGAAGCCAATCTGGTTGGTCCCCTGCCATAAACAAACTCTACAACAGAAGGAGGAAACTGATGCAGAATTAGATGAAGTCTCAAGATTGGAAAACCTCTCTTAGCCTCAACAAAAAGTTGAGATCCCTCAACAAATCCTCTAAAGCTAGCTATGAAAACAGAATTGCAGCAGATAATAAAGACAACCACAAGGCCTTCTATAGTTACGTAAAGAACCTCCACGGCAATACCCAGATTTTCTCTGGGCTACTACACAATGGTACCTGTTATACCGAGCCAACAGATATTGCCAATATACTGGCTGACAGATTCAGTGCCAACTTTACCCCCCCAAAGGACCAATTACAATATCAGTAGATTGCCAGGCACCCAGTATTACTGCTGCACTGTCCAAGGCCAAGAATACAGCTTCTATGGGACCTGGCAATATCCTTGGCTGTGTTCTACATGAACTACAGAGTGAACTGGCAGTCACCTGTGTGGCCTGTTCAATCACAGCCTCACCTCAGGGTGTGTCCCTACCGAATGGTGCACTGCTATAGTCATCCCTCTCCACAAAGGAGGAGTGACTACAGACCCTGGGAACTATCGCCCCATTAACCTGAAAAGTCTGATATGCAAAGCTATGGAACACATCATCATGCACCTAATAAACAAGGATATAGGGCATCTCCAGACTCTGGATCCCACACAGTTTGGTTTTGTGAAGGGTAAATCATGCATGCTCAACTTGGTCAACTTCTTTGAGTCAGTCACCAGAGCTGTGGTTGAAGGCAAGGTGGTTCATACAGCCTACCTTGATCTGGCCAGGGCCTTTGATACCATTCCCCACTCAGGAATCATAGAAAAACTCACTAAGCTAGGCATCAATCCCTGTATCACTAGGTGGGTTGCACACTGGCTCACAGAACCCACAGTGTGAAAGTAGCTGACTCCCAAGGCAGACTGCTGACCAGTCACGAGTGGAGTCCCACAGGGATCGGTCCTGTGTCCTCTCCTGTTTGGTATCTACTTCTTAGAAGTCCAGTCCAACATGAAGGGACTCTGGCTGACAAAGTTTGCAGATGATTGCAAGTTGGGAGCCATTATTAACTCCCCAAGTGATGTTGACATCCTACAGAAAGGCCTCACTGAGACGAACAACTGGTGTCAGAACCATGGCCTTAAGCTTAATGCCAAAAAATGTCATCATCCCCTTTGAGAAAAACCCAGTTCCCATGAACTATCACATCAGTGTTAGGCCGCTGAACACAGAAGGCGTTATAAGAGATCCAGGAACACAAGTTGACAGTAACCTCTGTATTGACCACCACACTGCCACTGTGGTCAGAAAGTCCTTCTATGTGGCACATCTCATTACTAAGGGCATCCAGAAAGAAAGAGGTCATTGTCTCTCTCTACTCTTCCCTCAATAGGCCAGCCGAGTACAATGCCCCATTTGGCATGTACCTCACTAGATGCCTGCAACAACTGGAGAGACCGCAAAAGTACCTCACAAAGAGGATCCTAGGCCTTAAACACTTGTCCTATATGGACCGACTCAAAAAAACTCCAGCTATTCTCTGCCTCATATCGTCTACTTAGAGGCGATCTCTGCTCGACTTACAAAGCCATGTCTAACCCAGCTCTGTTAGAAATGCTACATCTAAAGAAATCCAAATCCCTCCACACCACACGCTCCAGAGACCTCAACCTAATTACCACAATCAACAGAATGTGCTGGAGGGACAGGTGCATAACCCAGAGACTGCTCATGCTATGGAATAGACTTCCCATATGTGTCAAACAGAGCACCTCACTGGCCCTCTTCAAGAGAAATCTTGATGAGTGGATGGGAAATAGAAAATCCACTCGGGGGATCACTCCAGTGGCTCTACTCGACAGAGGCACTGGAAACTAAGGTCGGGTGGCACTATGCCAGGGTAATCCTATGGGCTAGGCCTGTAAAGGCTCCAGGGCCATCAGCCTAGTACACACCTATGAGACTGTAACCACTGAAATGTCAGGACCCTCTAGGGCGAGTCCTGAAAAACTGAGAATGAATGGCCGAAAAAGCAGACTTACATGTACCAAGTCTGAGATGGCCATTTCCTAGAATATTCCCTGTTCTGTGAGGTATGGCAATCTCGGAGTTGGGATATGTAAGTTTGGAGGGTGTGAAGGGTTTGCCCCTACTACAAAAAAGAAGTTTAAAAGAGAAGAGCAATACTCACAATTTGCTCTTCTCCTGGAGTTTAGATCTTTTGGTGGGGCTGTTTCAGCTCGGCATTACATTTCAGTAGGGAGTCTCATGACTCACTTCCCCACCAATGGCAACTACAAGTATCTCGAATACGAGTGATCAACAAAACATCCAGATCACACTGTGTGAATCACTGAGCATGTGTATGTTTTCCGATAGCCATATTCCTAGGGCTTCCTTCTGTTATGTTTCAGGCAGCCTGTTAGTCTTTTTTTAACAGTCACACCTTCAGTGCCATCTTTGTCAGTCAGCACTGTACTGTGCATTTTGTGGTAAGCAGTTTTAATGTCTTTTTTTTTTACAGATTGTGACAAAACTGCATTTACGTAACTTTCTCCAACCACGTGTCATGTAGTAAAACATTTTAAGTTTTTAGCAGATCATCGTGTATGATTATCTTAGGGTTCATATTTTTTTTAGCTTAGGTGCTGTAGTCTTTCTTCTAAATCTACTGAACAGTGGAGGTACCACGTTCGGCAATAAGTAATGAGGAGCTTGCATTTTAAAAAACAACAGTGTATCAGCTCATTGTAGAATCTAAAACAGTTGTTAAAGATTGTATATCTGAGCATGTCCAGAAACTAAAATCCCAAGATTCTTGTCTAAGAAAAAGTTGTCATCAACACTGGAAGTCTGGTGCAAGAGTTGGTATTTTCACATTTATTGAACCATGTAACTTTCCATATATATAAGGTGTAAAGAACTGCTCAGTGGATTCTTTTTTTTTTTCATTTTTTTATTGTATTTAAATGTTAACCTGAGTAGAACAATTATCACAGATGACCCATTTCAGTCTCATACAGAGAAAGAAATGTACGAAGGAACAGTTCATTTATGCTGTACTGAAGAGCCCATAAAAAGGGAGAAATAAACATGTCATGTCTACAGCTGGTGATGTTTGTTTTTTATTGGCCTGAATGGCTTAGTAAAGACTTGTAAAAATTAAAATATCTGAGACATTCAGAAGCCATGCAGCTGAATTACTTGTATGCCTTTTAAAGTGTAATTAGCCTATTTCTGATGCGATTGTTTTATAGGAGGTTTAAGGTATTACCCAGTGAAGTGAAGACTCTAACTTTCCAGGGTACACAGGTAGTCATACCCAACTGATATCTATAAACCAAAGGGTGTCTACAAAATATCCCAACTAACAAACTAAAACAGTGTTTAAAAAGGTCACACAAGAAAACCAATTAGTTAAAAACACAAAAAAAATGTAGCAAAGCTAGAATTTCCACTGTGTGAAACCTTAAACTTCTTGAATCAGACGTAGCATGGGATACATGTAAATTACCCTTTAAGGACATCAGACTCATCCAAAAGTCAAACATTCCTCTTATGCTGTGTTGATGATATCATAAGAAGGCAGAAACATGCATATCCACAGCTAGAGGGGTTTGACTTTATTTGCCTGAAATTGTCCTTAAAAAGACTTAAAAATAAAAGAAAATAGTCATAGACATTCAGAATTGCCATTTAGCTTAAAGACCTGATATCCTGAAAGGGTTACATGTATCCCATGTCGCCTCTGATTCAAGAGGGTTAAGGTATCACACCGTGGAAATTCTAGCTTTGCTAGAAGTTTAGAAACTGGTAAAACATATGATTCCTGTGTATTTGAAAGAATTGCATTTTTAGTGGATAGTTATGGGAAAAATTGTGTGTGTGTTAATGCATGGCTTTTGCTACTGATCCAATTGACCAGTGAAAGGAAGTCCGACTGGAGATTTTTTTTTGAGTATAATGAGTGAGTGATTTGTATGAAATAGGACCATCTTAACAGTGTAGAGCAGTAATGGGGAGGTGTGACAGATCACAGGGAAGTTTACTGCTATAGACAGAGAAAGGTAAGGAAGCAATTATAGATCTTTGTAGGACTCCTTTTTTGATGATGACTGTGGAAGAGAAAGAAGAGTAAACCTGGACAGAAAAGTGATGGTTGGATAGATATTAAACCAAAGCAGGTAATCAAGGCTAATGCCTGTTTTTGACAAGTTATTACAAAAATTTGTTGTAATTCATTAGATCAAAAACTTCGGTAAGCTCATTGAAGATGGCAACAATGAGCATTCCTTTATCCATGCCCAAAATGATTTCATTGGTAAGGGACCATAGGGCTGTATTGGTGCTTCTACCTGACCAGAAACAATATTGCTTGTGGATATGGGGTTATTGGTGCTAACATACTGTGTCAGATACAAAAAAGTAAAGTTTTCTGAGATTTTCCATAGTGTGGGGAGAATATAGATAGATCTGCATTGGGAGGTTTTGCTTGGGTTTGCTTATTTGAGGATGGGTTCTATTATGGCTACTTTCCAAATGTTTGGCATCATATTTTGTGCAAGACTGAGACTGAATATGTGTTGGAGAATTATAGCAGGGTAATTCTGCAGTTAAATATAAATAGGGGGGATAAAGACTTGTCAAAACCTGAAAAACTATCAGTTCTTATTTGAAGAACAGTTTCTATATATTTTGTTGTAATATTTTTGAAGTAAAATTGGGGAATGTAGAGCAGAAGTTCTGGTGAAGTAGTGGGGCTTGTGGTCTTGGGGGAGGGTGTGACTATAGAGGCTGCATAATCTCAGAGGATCCACTATATTTCCTTGAATTCCTTGAGATTGCATTCTTTGAAACACAGTTGCCTGCCAAAATCTGTATGACGCTCTGAGTACGCAAACACTTGAAATATGTGTACTCTGGCTGTACTGTTAGGTAAACACAGTACAATATAAAACATAAAAAATATGGGTCAGGCCTCCAGTAACATCCATGTGGGAGTCTTAACTCTCTCCTCTGCAACCCCTTATTTTATTATTCTCACTCCATGGTTGATGAACCTCACAGAAAGAATGATCAGAAAAAGACAAATACAAATCTCTCTCTCAAACTCACACTCTCTCTGTCTGTTGCAGTTTTGAGCTTGAAATAAAAGTAGTACACTTTAGGCTCCAACAAATTGCAACTGTATGGAGTGAACTGAAACACACATGTAACAACTGTCTTAAGTAGCGATGCTTGAGCATCTGTGATATGAGCAGCTTGTGCTACTGTGATATTAAATCAATGAATGTATGCATCTCTTAGACCCCTGTCAATGTGCCTGTAGTAGTGGTCCATTCCTACCAACTGTTTGAGGGAACTTCCCTTGCAGTGTCTGACCCTGTCATAGATTGTGGCAAAATATGCTTTGGCTGTAGGATGGGGGAGCTTACTTCAACTCCTGTATGGTAAGGATTGTGGACCCCTTTGACAGAGGGGACTTTTCATCATCTAGTTGGAACTATGAGCAGCCTTTCCGACCCTGAAGGCTTTGTATACAGAGCTGTCTCCATGGCCTGTCTTGATATAGTCATACCACCCATGACAGGCAAGGGGTCATTAATTATAACAAAAAACAAGCCAAATGGCTCAAAAACTTGTAAACGGTAATAAAAATAGAAAAAGCAAGCCACCAAGGCAGAGGCCAATTCATGTTTCTTGGCGAAAGCGCTTAGTTGGTTTTACTTTGACAGTGTTTAATGTTAAATAAACTAGTGTTTCGCGCAAATACTGCCTTGGAGAGTCGTTAAGTTGTTGCACCGCCTGTTACAGTGAAGCAGTACTTGTATGACAATGGAACCTAGGTAAGAATAGCATTCTCACATCAGTTTGCATTCCAGGGTAAGTGAATGAACTGGCAAACTCTTTGAGTCACCCTTCCATTTCTGTCCTATAACTGAATTCAGCAACCATGCATGTTCTGGCTCTTCTGGAAATCAGTCACTCCAAGGACTGATCTGTTAGCAAGTCAGGAGAACATGGTCCTCCCCATCTTCGTCGTGTGGTAAAGTTTATATATGTTCCCACATTACCACTGATTGTACTCATGATTGCAGAGTTTCTAGAGGAAAGACCAAAAAAATTATTTACCCAATGGTGGCTGAGAAGCACATAGTTTCAAGCACTTTGGTTCCTCCTGATGCACAATTCTGTCCTGTTCTAGGCCAAGACTATCCCCTAGGCCGGAACAGCAGCTGACTCTGTCTCAGGGCCAAGCTTTTGTTATAGACCCTCTGATTCCGCAGGTCATTAACTGTAGTGTAGCAGGCTGTTGAGCCTGTTTAGAACTCTTTCTACTCAGTAGACATATGCCTCCAAATGGAAACAGGTCCCCATTTTGCCAGAGCTATACCTTGTACTGCCCCAGTCGGTTACCTTATAGGTGATCAGGTCTCTCTCAGAAATCTTTGACTTCTCATCAGTTATTCCATGAACTGAGAGTGGTTGTGACAGCTGTTTCTGCATGTCATGTCCTCAGAGTATTACAAAACTGTAGCGAGTACTGGTTGATCATGCAGCTCTTTAGTGGAGTGTTGCATCTGTGGTATTCTTTGAATAATCCTTCCCTCTATGATACCTGAACTTCCCAGTAAGCAGGCATGCCACTTCAGCTTCCTAGCTTAGCACAGCTGAAGTTCACTGTTGCAAGAATTTATCCCTGGTGGCTACCACATCTTTTTTTAGCATCTTGGAGTTTCAAGCCTTCATGTATAGGGTACAGTATACAGTATTTCCTGAAGATCAGGTTTCCTTTATGACTAATTAGAAGTTATGTCCTTACCATAACGTTCCATGTGGAGTGTTCATCTCGCATTTGTTCTTACACCTGGGTTCGGAGCCGATCCTCGGCTCCGTGTCAGCCGCTTTGCATGCTCTGCATCGAGAAGAAGCTCGAAACCAACCTAACTCCCACAATCCCCCTCTGCCTTTACCTCAGATCTAGTTTGCAAGCAAACCAGAAGTCAGAGAGAGACACATTCATGCCAAAAACAACATACTGCAAGAAACACCTATACATATATATATATATATATATATATATATATATATATATATATATATATACATATATACACAACAACTGTGTAATGCAGAAGCAGGAGAAATCAAACCAGACACCAAACTGGACGTTCTTCCTGAGGGTGGGAGGGTGGGAATGTAAGAACAAAGGCGAGATGAACACTCCACATGGAACGTTATGGTAAGGACATAACTTCTAAATGTGAGAGTGTTCAATCTCGCCGTTTGTTCTTACACCTGGGTAGCATCCCTAGCTCCATGTTCCTGAGGAACTCACGGGAGAACGTTCTTGAGCACAGTGGAACCAAAGGTTGCCCTGTCCCTAGAAACCTTGTCTACCTTGTAATGAGAAATGAATGTATGTGGTTTAGACCAAGTGGCAGCTGCACATATAGTGTCTAATGGTAAGCGAGCTGCATGAGCCAGAGATGTAGAAACTGATCTTGTACAGTGCCCCTTGGGTTTGACAGGTAAAGTTTGTTCCGAAGTAGCATAAACAAATATAATGCAATCAGTTAGCCATTTGGAAAGGGTTCGTTTAGTAACTGCTATACCTTTCCTGCTGTCTGCAAAGGCTACAAAAAGTTGATCTGTTTTCCTGTGATCCTTTGTTCTATCCAGGTAAAACCTAAGTTGTCTATGAACATCCAACTTGTGTAACATATACTCCAACTTATTGGAATGGTTTTTGAAAAAGGTAGGGAGTTCAATGGATTGATTAATGTTATTAACGGAGCAAACTTTGGGGAGAAAGTACGGATTAGTGTGAAGAGATACTCTGTCAGAGTGAAAAATCAAATAAGGGTGTTTAATAGAAAGAGCCTGAAGCTCTGACACCCGCCTAGCCGATGTAATGGCCACCAAAAAGAGGGTCTTCCACGACAAATACTTCAATGAACAAGAGGAGGCTGGTTCAAACGAAGGTAGCATCAATTTAGATAATAAAAGGTTCAGATTCCAAGGTGATGTAGGAGTTCTAACTGGTGGTCTAATATGGAAAGATCCTTTCAGAAAGGCCTTACAAAGTCTGTGAGCCATAATAGGAGCCCCACATTCTTCCACATGAAAGTTGGAAATGGCAGCCAATTGTACTCTTAAAGTGGCAGGAGAAGCTCCTTGGTGGAACACCTCGTTAAAAACTCAAGATCTTATTTAAGGAGCTATAACAGGGTCCAATTGCTGTGTATTTGCCCAGTAAACAAAACGCTTCCATTTACTAGTGTAAGTCTTTGTAGTGGAAGCTTTATGAGAAGCCACTAGTATATTCTGAACTGCAGGTGAAAGAAAATCAGACCTGGCTAAGTAGGGAAGGAGCAGCCAAGCTGCTAGTTGGAGTGACAGTAGCGAGCGGTGGGGAGCCCCTGACGAGTGAGTCAGTAGATCCGGCTTCGGGTCCAGGATCCAGGGTTCCCGAATGCGTGTGCCAGAAGAAAGGGAAACCAGATTTGACAAAGGCCAGAATGGGGCAATGAGGATAATCGTCCTTTGCAGGTTGTTGGCTTTCTGCAGAAACTTTGCAATCAGGAAAGGGAGGAAAAGCGTACAGGAGACCCGGGGCCAATCGTGAACCAGAGCGTCCCTGGGGACTTCCCTGGAGGGTAATAGGGCAAAATAGCTTCTGCATTTGGCGTTCATTGGAGACGCAAAAAGATCGCAGGAAGGCTGGCCCCATTTGCGAAAAATCTCCTTCGCAACTGACTGTTTGAGGGACCACTTGTGAGGCAACAGGATTGCTCTGCTCAACCTGTCGGCTATGACGTTGGATGACCCCGGGATGTGCGTTGCAATCAGAAAGCGACCGTGGACTCCGCCCATTGCCAGATTCTCATGGCCTCTCTGCATAGCTGATAAGACTTGGTTCCCCCTTGTTTGTTTATGTACCAGACTACGGACATGTTGTCTGTCTGAACTGCAATAGTCCCTAGAGGAAGAAGGGGAGCAAAGTGTTGCAATGCTAGAAACACTGCCCTCAACTCTAGAACATTGATGTGCAGATTGTACTCTAAATTGGTCCATTCGCCTTGGACTGTCTGTCCGTGTAAGTTGCCCCCACCCTATCAGGGAAGCGTCCGTGGTCACCGTAGCTGTCGTGGGTAGCACAAATGGTCTTCCGCTGGAAAGGTTGCAAGTCCGGAGCCACCAAGCTAGGTGCGATTTGCATGTGTTTGTGATCAGAATTTCGTGTGTGAGAGGTAGCTGTTGGAACGACCATTGTGCAAACAGTAGCCATTGTAGAACTCTCATGTGCAGTCTTCCCAATGGTATCGCAATGAGAGAAGCTGCCATGAGACCCAAAACCTTCAGAACCAGATTTGCTGGGGATTTTCTGGATGACAGAAGAAGAGATATGTGGCTTTGTAGTGAGGCTAGGCTTTCTGGAGGAAGTCTTAGAATTAAGCGATCGTATCCAATTCTGCTCCTATGAATGAGATATGCTGTGATGGCTGTAGTAAAGATTTTTGAAATTTACGGAAATTCGAGATGAACACAAAGCTGCAGTGTGTAATCCCTGGCCTGAATCAGTTGGCTGGGTGGTGGCAGAAAGGAGCCAGTCGTCCAGATACGGAAACACCTGGAATCCCAGGCGTCTCAAGTGAGACGCTACCACTGCCATGCATTTGGTGAAAACCCTGGGGGTTGAGGTCAGACCAAAGTGCAGGGCTCGAAACTGAAAGTGGCTGGCTCCCAGCCGAAGCGCAAGTGATCCCTGGGCGCCCTGGCCATTTTGATGTGGTAGTATGCGTCCTTCAGATCTATTGAGCACATCCAGTCGTCCTTCTGTAAAAATGGAAGGATCGATTGAAGGGCCCCCCCCCAAAAAAAAACATACTGTGTCAGGTACAAAAAAGTAAAGTTTTCTGAGATTTTCCATAGTGTGGGGAGAATATAGATAGATCTGCATTGGGAGGTTTTGCTTGGGTTTGCTTATTTGAGGATGGGTTCTATTATGGCTACTTTCCAAATGTTTGGCATCATATTCTGTGCAAAACTGAGACTGAATATGTGTTGGAGAATTATAGCAGGGTAATTCTGCAGTTAAATATAAATAGGGGGGATAAAGACTTGTCAGAACCTGAAAAACTATCAGTTCTTATTTGAAGAACAGTTTCTATATATTTTGTTTAATATTTTTGAAGTAAAATTGGGGAATGTAGAGCAGAAGTTCTGGTGAAGTAGTGGGGCTTGTGGTCTTGGGGGAGGGTGTGACTATAGAGGCTGCATAATCTCAGAGAATCCACTATATTTCCTTGAATTCCTTGAGATTGCATTCTTTGAAGCACAGTTGCCTGCCAAAATCTGTATGACGCTCTGAGTACGCAAACAGTTGACATATGTGTACTCTGGCTGTACTGTTAGGTAAACACAGTACAATATAAAACATAAAAATGTTTTTTGTATGGTTCAGGTCTCCAGTAACATCCATGTGGGAGTCTTAACCCTCTCCTCTGCAACCCCTTATTTTATTATTCTCACTCCATGGTTGATGAACCTCACAGAAAGAATGATCAGAAAAAGACAAATACAAATCTCTCTCTCAAACTCACACTCTCTCTGTCTGTTGCAGGAAGTTTTGAGCTTGAAATAAAAGTAGTACACTTTAGGCTCCAACAAATTGCAACTGTATGGAGTGAACTAAAACACACATGTAACAACTGTCTTAAGTAGCGATGCTTGAGTATCTGTGATATGAGCAGCTTGTGCTACTGTGGTATTAAATCAATGAATGTATGCGTCTCTTAGACCCCTGTCAATGTGCCTGTAGTAGTGGTCCATTCCTACCAACTGTTTGAGGGAACTTCCCTTGCAGTGTCTGACCCTGTCATAGATTGTGGCAAAATATGCTTTGGCTGTAGGATGGGGGAGCTTACTTCAACTCCTGTATTGTAAGGAGTGTGGACCCCTTTGACAGAGGGGACTTTTCATCATCTAGTTGGAACTTTGAGCAGCCTTTCTGACCCTGAAGGCTTTGTATACACAGCTGTCTCCATGGCCTGTCTTCGTATAGTCATACCACCCATGACAGGCAAGGGTCATTAATTATAACAAAAAACAAGCCAAATGGCTCAAAAACTTGTAAATGGTAATAAAAATAGAAAGAGCGAGCCACCAAGGCAGAGGCCAATTCATGTTTCTTGGCGAAAGCGCTTAGTTGGTTTTACTTTAACAGTGTTTAATGTTAAATAAACTAGTGTTTCGTGCAAATACTGCCTTGGAGAGTCGTTAAGTTATTGCACTGCCTGTTACAGTGAAGCAGTACTTATATGGCAATGGAACCTAGGTAAGAGTAGCATTCTCACATCAGTTTGCATTCCAGGGTAAGTGAATGAACTAGCAAACTCTTTGAGTCACCCTTCCATTTCTGTCCTAGAACTGTGAATTCAGCAACCATGCATGTTCTGGCTCTTCTGGAAATTAGTCACTCCAAGGACTGATCTGTTAGCAAGTCAGGAGAACATGGTCCTCCCCATCTTCATCGTGTGGTAAAGTTTATATATTTTCCCACATTACCACTGATTGTACTCATGATTGCAGAGTTTCTAGAGGAAAGACCAAACAAATTATTTACCCAATGGTGGCTGAGAAGCACATAGTTTCAAGCACTCTGGTTCCTCCTGATGCACAATTCTGTCCTGTTCTAAGCCAAGACTATCCCCTAGGCCGGAACAGCAGCTGACTCTGTCTCAGGGCCAAGCTTTTGTTATAGACCCTCTGATTCTGCAGGTCATTAACTGTAGTCTAGCAGGCTGTTGAGCCTGTTTAGAACTCTTTCTACTCAGTAGACATATGCCTCCAAATGGAAACAGGTCCCCATTTTGCCAGAGCTATACCTTGTACTGCCCCAGTCAGTTACCTTATAGGTGATCAGGTCTATCTCAGAAATCTTTGACTTCTCCTCAGTTATTCCATGAACTGAGAGTGGTTGTGACAGCTGTTTCTGCATGTCATGTCCTCAGAGTATTACAAAACTGTAGCGAGTACTGGTTGATCATGCAGCTCTTTAGTGGAGTGTTGCATCTGTGGTATTCTTTGAATAATCCTTCCCTCTATGATACCTGAACTTCCCAGTAAGCAGGCATGCCACCTCAGCTTCCTAGCTTAGCACAGCTGAAGTTCACTGTTGCAAGAATTTATCCCTGGTGGCTACCACATCTTTTTATAGCATCTTGGAGTTTCAAGCCTTCATGTATAGGGTACAGTATACAGTATTTCCTGAAGATCAGGTTTCCTTTATGACTAACTATTGTTTTTCCATGCAGTTTTTGCCAGGCAATTGTGTTCTGGTTGTCCTTGAACTAATACATTCATCCCTGTCTCTTCTTTGGCAGGTTAAAAATCAGGTGAGCAAGAGTCCTTTCCTGAATGAACATAGCCAGCTGATGTGGATTGCCGGCTGCTTTTTTTTTTTTTTGTCATTAGGCAGTGAAACTCCTGTTGGCAAATCCTGGAGTCCAGTCCACATCAGCAGAGGAGTGTTCACCTCCATTGCTTCTGTCAAGACTGCCCCCAGTGTAGACTTACAGTGGATATAGGCTTCTCTCTTCACACCTTTACCAAACATTTCTATTTCAGCTGCTGCTTTGAGTCAGGCCTTTGCACAGCTTTCTAAATCCTGCTTCCTGTACTGTCTTTCACCTACAGTTAGCCTTATAGGTACTACTTTGCCCCTATTCCAACCTAGGATCCATCAGAGAGGTGTTTCAGAGCTACATGTAACTATGTACTTAACAGTCTCCTAGATGGTTTAGGAATACTTTCCTTCCATTCCCCTTTGGATGAGTGGGGCACCTATCCATCATCTTCTATTAGTTTCCTGTAGGTTGTCCAAGTATGTAAATGTATGTTACTTGATGTTGTGTACATGTCAAATCATCACTGTTATTTCTTGACTTTAATTGCTAGTGACTAGGAAATGAATTGGCCATCTATGGGACAGATGGTTACTTATGCAGTAACATCATGCTGTGTGCATGCATTCCCAAACACTGGATATGTAGGAAATTTTGCTGAATTCTGGTTGGTGGTGCACATGAACTTAACCAAGGACCCATTCAAGAGAGTCCTTTTGTAGTACAACTGTTAGAAAGTATCTGTTATGTCCTCCATGTATAAATGGGTCACACAGCAAACATGAGACTCTACCATTTTGTACATGCCAATATGTGAGACTTTCTGCAAGCTACAGAGACATACTGATGAGCTTGTAATAATTAAGAGGTGAACTGGGACTTTTGTGTTTTATGTCATGCAATTTAAAGAATTAAATTAAGCTGTACTGGATTTTTCACACATTCAAGGCTTATAGGTCTAAATTCTTTATCATTACTGCACTTGTATGACTGTCTATAGTCTTGTTTTGAGTATGGAAGTCTGAATTAGAAAATTTTCTTCCTTGAATTGCACCAACTTAATGCCTGCTCATGGAAGCACTTGTAGCTTTAGAAGTGAATCTTGTTCTGTCTTGCATCTTAGAGGCTGGGTTTGTTGCCACTTTGGGAAGGAGCTAGTTAAAAGCTTTAATCTTCCACACTGATGAGCCTGATGGTCAATTAGTGGCCTTCGCTGTAGGCACTAAGCTTAAATTACCCTGCTAAAAACCAGAGGAGTAATTGGACCATAATCCCTGGGACCTGAGGAAAATTTCAGGAAATTACTGTCTGTAATTACATTTACTAAAATTAAATATACCTAAATACTATTTAATATCACTGTCTAAAAATGGCGGTACTTGTAAGGGAAAGAAAACAGGTGTCATAGTCATTAATGTTAGGGAAGAAGGAACATTTTAAAAAATGGAAGCTGTTTATTACATGTATATTTAATGCACCTGGCATGTACACTTTGGTTTAATGCTTTTCAGTGCATTGATTTCTTGTTCATCCAGCATTAACTATTCACACAAGAATTGATAGTGCCTTGAAAAATACAGTCTCTGTATCTGCCAAAAAGAAATTGCTGGCACTCTTGTAAACATTTTTAGATGAATTAAAAAAGTAATTCACACTTAAAAAGAGAACTGCTGTTTCCTTCAGACTTGTTGAGCCTTTGCTAAAACTTTAAGACATAATATTGAGTGTAATTCAGTCTACATTCTGTATATTTTATTTTTTTTATTTTTTTATTTTACATTTGTTGACCGGGAAAGTCCGACTGGACACATGTCCATTTTCAGAAAAGCTCCAATAGTACATAGTAGGTTACAAAAAGTTCCAATAGTACATAGTAGGTTACAACAATGTTTGACAGCTAACATACGATTGTAGTTATGCACTAAATACCCAGGGAAGAAAAAAAAGTTACATTAGTATGTACAATAACAATTATAAAGAGAAAAACAAAGCATCATATAGTTAGTATACACAGGTAAGAAAAAGTTACATTAGGATGTACAGTGAACAATTATTATAAGAAACAAACCTACAAGTAGTTAGTTTCAGGGGAGAGTAGATGGCTTGAGGCCTAGGAGGATAGTAATTTCACTGAGGAGGTTGAGGGAGCTATGGGTTAGTCTGGATTAGAACAGCCAGTGGGATTTGAAGTGGTGGGAGAGGCCATTTCTGAAAGTATTTAGGGAGGTTGATTCGGTGAGACTAGGTGGAAGAGAGTTCCATATTTTACCCACTGTGTTTGAAAACAGAGAGTCACCTCCTGAGTTACAGGATTTGATTGTTCACGAGTAATCTGTGAGATGATCTTAGTCTATTTAGTTGAGAGAGTATTTGTTGCTTCTGTAGAAGTAGATTTGGTAGTTCTATCCAACCTAGGTTCTGAAGATTAGTACAGTGATGGGTTTTGTAGGGCAGGCCTGTGGCAAATCTTGCAATATGATTATAACAACAAGAGAATTTAGATAGATCCGATTTGTTGGGATTTGTAAGTATGGGGAGGCATACAAGAGGGTAGAAAGGAGATGGGTAGCAATGGCAACTTTAGCCGTGGGAGTCAGAAAAGATTTTATTCTATAAAGGGACCCCAGTTTCTTATTAACAGTTTTGATAGTTTGGTTGATGTGCACATCAAATCTGAGTTTGTTGTCAATGGTAACCCCTAATAGCTTGGTATGAGGGTCGGGGTGATGGTGGTTCCATTGTTGGATTGTACACAAAAGGGAAAAGTTGGTGTTTTATGGGTAGGATGGAAGAGTAGCATTTGGATTAAGGATCAGTTGGCGTTCTGATAACCAATTCTCAACTGCAGTGAAACAGTCTTGAGTTTTGGATAATAGAATAGTTGGGGATCTATCTGAGCAAATTAAAGTCGAGTCATCAGCATATTGAATACATGTAGACTCTGGGATGACTTTGTTAAGATCATTAATAAAGATGGAAAATAGAAGAGGGCCAAGTATGGAACCTTGGGGGACTCCTATGGTGTTGGGTATGAGGTCGGAGAGCTTGCTTTGCCAGAGCACAGCTTGTTGCCTATCAGAAAGATAGGCATGAAACCAGTCTAGGGTTTTGTTATCTAGATAGAGAGTTTTTAGGTGCATGCAAGAGTTTGTGGTTGACCATATCAAAAGCTTTTGATAGGTCCAAGAAGAGGGCTGAAGAAATTTTTGTCATTCGGTTAAGATTGATAGTGTTTGTGAAAGAGAGGAGAGCGTATGTTTGGGCCTGAAGCCATGCTGAGGAGTTACTTGGAGTTTTCCTGAGTTAGGTAGTGGATGAGTTGTTTGTGAATACTTTTTCCATGATTTTTGCCAGTGGTGACAAAATGGCTATTGGTCTGTAGTTTGAGAGGTCAGTGGATGAGCCACCTTTATGGAGGGGATGACATGGGAGATTTTCCATATGGAGGGATTGTGGATTCAGTTATGGTCCGATTAATTAAGATTGAGATGGGATAGGTTATAACATCCGCAGCTTTTGTAGAAAGTCTGCTGGAAGTAGGTCTGCGAGAGTGGTTGGCTTTAGTTTCCTTAGTAAGGATCGGATGTATGCCGTAGGGACAGGTTGTAGGTTGAATAACGGCGTGGTCTTCTGGGTGGGACTTGTGGTTAGGAGCAGGGGCTACTTGTTGGTTGGCTAAGGATTTGATCACATCGATGAAGAAGGTATTAAAGGATGTGGCCACTTCATCTGGGTTTTCATAGTTAGGTTTGCTGGTGTGGGGTGGAGGACCTGCCTGGATGGAGAAGTTTGTTTATTCCTGTCCAAAACTTTTGGGGGTTGTTTTGATGTTTATGTTGTAGTTGGAAATAGTAGTTCTTTTGTCCATTAAGATAGATTTTTGTGTCATTTCTTAGTTTTTGGAAGTTGGTACGGTCTAGGGGTGTCTTGGTAGTACGCCATTTATTCCATGCTTTGTTTCTAGCTTTGATTTTGGCTGTGGAGTCTTTTGATAGCCATGGTGCTATGAGAGCTTTTGTTTTGATTAACCGTTTGGGGGCATGTGTGTCAAGTATGTTTAGAAATGTGGAGTTAAATTTTATTACAGCTTCTTCTAGTGGGAGGTGTTTTAGGATTGACCAGTTACAGGACTGCAGCTCATTTCGAATCTAGTGATGTCAAAATGTTTGGTGCTTCTAACAGTCCTGAGTACAGGAGGTGGCAGCTACCACTTTTGCTTTTACCATATAAGTAATGAGGTGATCACTGAGCTCATTAGTAATAGTCCCAGATTTATAAGTTCGGTTTATGGTTAGTGAGTATCCAGTCTAGGATACTTTTTGTTTGTTGCTGCCAATTCTAGTAGAGGTGGTAATATTTTGTGAGAAGCCATGGAGATTGATATTGGTTGGGTCTGCCTCTGACACACATTGATTCCAGTCAATGTTGACATCTCCCAGAATTATGGTTTCTTGTGGGAAGTTATTTGTCAGCCAACTTAGAGTGTTCTCAAGAGTGTCAGAGTTGTTCCCAGGGGAATATAGATTCTGATTAGGTTAATACTTTTTCTTTATTTAGTTGTAGTTTTAGGGTTGTTAATTCTGGCTGAGTGGGGTGTAGGGTAACGTTGAGTGTGCTTTTGAAGAGCACAGCAGTACCACCACCTCTTTTTTTTGAGGCGATCGGTCCTGTATATGTTGTAGCCAGGTGGCAGGATTTCGTTATCTTTGGTCTCTGGTTTGAGCCAGGTTTGTATATGTTATATGTTTTGCTTTACCCGGCACTTAATATATAAATCTGCATAAATACATAACATATTTCCTTTGGAATGCCCTATGATTTGATCTGTCTGCCCCATTAGCTTACTCCATTTGTGAAATTTGCTTGTTTATTGGCAGTGTAGTGCCCAGGTGGTTAAGATCTCTACCTTATAATTCGAAGTATGGGGTTTGGTCCTGACTTCTGGTCACTGTTTCGGTGGCATTTGCACGTTCTCTTCATTTCTTTTTGTTTTGTTTTTTTCCAGTTCAGTTTATTCTTACCCACCCACAAAGACGTTTATTGACTTGCTACAATCAACTGTGTAGAGGTATTGCATTTTCTTTTACCTCTGTGGTACAAGTAAATAAAAAATCACTTGCCCATTTAACAGGTAAGTACATTTATTGTTAACTTGGTAAATGACTTGATCCTTCATGGACCCTTTATCAGTCATGACTTAGGCCACAAGGACAAGAGTAAATGAAATATAGCTAGACAATTAAGATTAGCCGGTTAGCAAACAATTTTTCTGAGGTTGAAGAAAGGAGGTGTAACCCACACAGACAGTAACCAGAGGTCTGAAATGCACCCCAGTCCCTGGTGATGAGGCAGACATCTTATCTACTGAGCCACCATGCTGCCTATGTGATACATACTGTAAATTATATATATTGTACATGTGTGTATCTGTAGTAAGATGTGTATATATAGATATCAGACTAAGAGGGGAAAAAGAGAAAATGCATCATCAAAGTCCCTAAGTTAGAACTCAACTTGCTATAATCCCTTGAAAGCTTTTGGAAGCACAGTCCATGCTCAAAGTATAGAAGAGCAGCAGTAAATAAGTGTCTTTTAACTAGGAATCAAACCATAGAGTTCTGGTTCAGGGAGTTTGTTGATGGGCTCTCTCCTTTCCTCACTCTGTCTGATTACTGTTAATTTGGGTTGGGGAATGGTGTTATTGCATTTAATGTTGTAAGTGCTCTGTAATGATGCTTGGCCTTTTGTGGAAAACGTATGAGGGCAATTCAATTACTTGGTAAAAAATAAAAAGTAGTAATTTAAATGTAAATGAATTAATAAGTGTAAATGTGTAGTTGCACTTCCTGTGTTCTCATTGTTCTTTTGAGTGAAAATCACATGTGTATGAGCGAGGGGTGACACTTCAGCACGTGTTTTGTTTGCCTGCTATAGAGGAATAAAGCCCTGACTATTATCCAGGTGACCCAAATTTGAGTACTGGCTCTGTCCCTTGCTTGAGCTAGTGTTGGAGGTAAGGGAGAAGTGAAGCAGCTTTGTTTGCTTGCTTCCCCTTGAGATAGAGTGTTGGGTACATATCTGAGCACAGGTTCCCACTGTAGAATTCATTGTTGATACTGGTGGCAGTCTTGAAGAATTATGTCACCCACATAAGTAGGTGAAATGCCGTCACTGATGCGATTGTGAAACCTATTCTAGGGTGGTTATGGACATACTCATTGGAGTTAGGACCTAAAGCCACAAAAGCTCCTGTCCTAGGAGAGGAGACTGCCCTGCTGTCCATCGTTCAGCTTTAGCCTCCTAAAAGAACAAATTTGTTTTGCTCACTTCAAAATCATTAATACCACTAAACCGTGCTATTGACATGTTTTGAGGGTAACCTGTGTGTGAAAGCAGATGGCAGTTAAATGGTCAGATTACAGTGATTATTTATATGGTTTGTCAGAGTTATTGGCATCGAAATTACATGTTTGTTGAAAGCTAAAAATGACTGGACAACTTATATCTGGCAGTGGTAACAATTCACACTCCTCATGACACAATCCAGTCATTGTTTTTGTTAAATAACTACATCGGCAGGTGTTTTAGAAAGTGTGGCTACAAATAATAGCTGCAAACTGAATATATTACTGTATCCAAAATACAACTCTGACCCAAAAAAAACACCGACTGTGATTTACAAAGAAGGCAACCATGTAAAAAAAAAAAATTTGTTTTACATGGTTGCCTTCTTTGTAAATCACAGTCTGTGTTTTTCTTTTTGGGTCAGAGTTGTATTTTGGATTTTGTAAAGGAGAGGAGAGTTTGTTGTTTACATCTGAATATATTACTGGTCCATTATTTCTTTTACATTCTTTGCACCCATGGAGGTGATTGCAAAAACAGCTAGTAATATGTTTTGGGAGGTATTCTGTGGGTAAAAGTATTACCAGTACTTAACAATAATACAGTTCAGGCAGCTTTAATTACTGGATGACCTATGCATATGTTGAACCTGGTTTTAAGGCCATGATTTTCAGATTCAGCTTAGGAGTAAACAGAGTAAAGAAAACATTGAACAGTATAAAATTACTTTGTTGAAGAAAGAAACAGTATTTCACAATAAACTTAGTGTGAAGTACTAAACCTTGGGAGTAACTTCAGTGTCATAACTTATGCATTAGGTGAGGAAAAAGGGAGAAATAATTTTTTGGTGAATTAATCATACGTAAACATTTGATGTTATGTGGTCCTATCTCGCCTACATTCATTACTGATGGGTTCAGAGCCGACTCGGCCAACTATTTTTTTAGCACAAAGTCTCTAATTGGCTGGGCTAACCGGTATCCCAGGATGCATCTCGCCCAAACCCCCAGATCTCGTTTGCCGCTCGTTGAGTTAGGACGTGGTCTCGAGCTTGGCTGTGGCCAAGTACCTTTTTGACTAAACTTTCTAAAGGTTTTATACCTTTCTGTTAAATCAAAAGCTATTTTCATAGCTATATTGTGTTTTGTGTGTGTTTGAGCTTGTTGGTAGTTTGTTTTAATGCCTGTGGTTTCAGTAATAAGTAATAGAAAGCAGAAATATAACCAGTGTCACACAAGATTGAGATATATATTGAAGGAGCTGTCCATAAAAAGAGAAATCTTATTGTTTTTTTAACCATGCATAAAAAAGTATACACTGAAATGCAGTCATTTTTCCATTACATTTTTTTATTGGGTTTAGTACACAAGTGTTGAGAAGGAAGCAAGGGTAATCATATTTCATAAAGCAAAACACTGCAAAACAACATTGCATAAAAGCTGTCAAGTTCTTGTTTTCTGTGATTGTCAACTCCTTCCATACCCACACTTCCCATAAGGGGGGTTGACTTTCGTGCATCCCTTTACTTTAACATAATCTTCTCTCAGGTTCCTGTACCTTGTAGTAAAGATGATTTCCTCCATACAGCACAACCTCATTTCTGACATAGTTGTGGATTTTGCACATTTGTCCACTGGGCAACTGTCTTTGCTCAGCTGTATGTTGTTTCTGTGTCTTCCTCCCTCTGTAATCTCAGAGGTGTCTGATGTTTGTCTCCTGTTTTTGAGAAATGTTCTGCTTCTTCAAACCAACTCTCATTTTAAGCTGTCTGATGATAATTTCTCTTCTACTCATTTGATTGCTTCCATTAGGGGAAGGGATCACTGGTGTCCGCTGAATGAGTCGCAGTAGAGTTTCACAATGTCAAGTTGCCAGCCTGGTGCCCAACCTTCCTCAGAAGGCACGCCGACACTCTCACTTAGAGCCAATTTAGAATGTTCAATCCATCTGCAGCCTGTCTTGGGAATGCAGGAAGAAATTGGAGCACCCAGAAGAGACTCATGTGAACACAGGGAGGCAAAGCAGACTCTGCAAAGAAGGCACCTTAGCCAAGAATCAAACTGGAGAATCTCTTGCTGTGAAGCGACAATGCTAACCACTGCATCACTACATCATTCTCTGATGATAACAGCTCTTATGTCAACTAAATAAGACTAAATAAGTACATGATACAATGCGATGCTTTCAAAAACATGTGGGCTTTTCCACCCTGACAGTTTGGGATACAAGTTTTATTTCTAAACAGGTTCCTCAACAGGGATTGGTGAATGTGTTCTTTGTAACTGTATTCCATTGTCTTTTCTATGGATCTCACTGCACATTACTTTTTAGTTTGCCTCTTCTAATTGTACCAACGGCATTGCAACATCCCATACCGTCTAGTTCCCATTGCTTCCTAGGAGGGAAATGTTTTTTTATAATTTTCATTAAGCCATACTGAATACATTCTGTAAAGTTCTTTATAGTAGGTCCCCTAAACATAACACTCCATAGCCTGCTGAATGTATCTTATTCCTTCAGTTCCTAGATAGCTTCAGCCATATTACAATAAGACTGGCTCTCCCTTTCCTCCATATCTGTGGGATTAGGTCATGGATGTCTGGTGTTATTACAAGGTATCTCATCAGTGAGTGCCCCTTAATATTTTGATCCTCCCATAATATCTGTTGCAGTAGAAGATAATAATAGATCCTTGGTTCATAATCTCTTTAGCACTGAAAATCACCTCATCGTCACCTTGCTTGAAGTTGCCGCTTACCATTGTTTTGAATTGTAGGTCTCTGTTAAATAGGTAAGTAGATAGACCAGCCCTGCTTAGGCCTTTTTCAGCAGTGACCTAGTCTGCAAAGGCAAGGATAATGTGTTTGTGTGTGTATCTGTTTAAATATGCTGACATGCATAAGTATTGACTGCATTGACTCCTGTATGTTGTCAACACTTATTTTAATCAAACAGTAAAATTTTCTGCATTCCGCCTATAGAAAAAGATCAGCAAATGCTCTCCTTTTCCAATTGATAAATGAAAAAATAAATGCGTAAATAAAATGATGGTCGTAATATCAGACACATTTTGCCTGAATAGTTATACCATTAGAATAATAATTTTTTGTTAAGATAATATGTAGAGTAGGGGACTGTGACAGGGGCTGGGTTCAGGTTAGCACACACAAATATGAATTGGTAGGAGGGCTTTGACCCCCTGCATCAGGGGATGGCACAATCCTTTGTTTCAAAAATTACTTATAGAATAGAAGCCTTTAAATCTACATACTATCAGAAAAGGGTATACCAAGCACAGGAGATCTTCAGGCCTGTGTCCTAGGTCTTCTACTTCTTTCGCTTTTTATCAATGGCTTAATACACAATATCACGAACCTCAAAATAATGCAACTCCGCAAAGAATACCTGGGGATAACACTTGACCCTCTATTCAGCTTTAACATTCATACTGACAGTATTACTATCAAGATCTCATCTCAGCTGAAACTGTTATTGTATCTCACACCTTCTGTCCTCTTCTGCTCGCTTATACAGAAATGTACAAATACCAAAAAATTGAGTATGCTTTGGCATTGATTACTCTTCAGTCTTCACGCACAAATTTAAATGGCTGAAAATAAAATATTTAGATTCTTTGTAGTTGGCATGAATTGTCATCGTTGCACTCTGCTAGAAAAGGTACACTGGCTTCCTATTACTTGTAGAGCCACATATTTATTGCATGCACTGAGTTAGAAAAATATTAATTATGGCTACTGCCCATCTTATAAAGAATATTACAAACAAAAGGTCATATCTACTCTCTTTGGAACAGCTGGAGAATGCCTAGATTTAAACTTGCCATTGCCGAAAGAGCCTTCTCCAGAATAGGACCTGACCCATGGAACAATCTTTCTATTGAAAATAAAAACCCGTACAACATAGGAGACTTTAAAAAATCTTAAACAATATCTTCTTAGTGAGTCTCAATGCATTAGATTGCTTGGCACTGGTCAGTACTGAAATTTTATTTTTTAAGCAATACAGCAAAACTAGAGCACTAATGGTGCTCAGGTTTTAGATAAAAGACAAAATATTTTTTTAAAACTGTAGCCCTGCACAGAGGGCTGCTGTACTCAGGTTTATGGGAAAAAAAAAAAAAAAGAAACAAATCTACAATGCTCAGGTTTTACCGCAAATACAAAACTGGCTTTTAAAAGAAGGTATACATTAAAGAGTGATTGGGATTGTCCATTCGCACCTCCCTACACTTTCTGCCTGGGACAATTTCCCTTTTGCCCTGCCCTAGCTGTGATACTGCTGTCTCTACAAAGATTTTAGTAGCAACAGTAAAAATACAATAATTTAAAGCTAGAGGACACACGTCTCACATCTCCCTTTTTCTGATCTTTTATGGTAGAATTTTGCAGTAGAGTTCATTAAATCTCTCGATTTTACAGTATCCCTTTGATATTGTACTGATATATTTCAATAATTTTTGTCACTCTCTGTTTTACAAAGCTGTATTTCTGAGTAGTGTCCTACTTGCCTACTGGACAGTGGAAAGAGTTGTATACCATTTGCTATTGAGTTTTTATGCTAATTAGATGTCTAGAATGTTAGCTAAACATTCTTACTTTTCTAGGGCCTTTGTTCATATTGTCAATGTCTGCAGGTTGAAAGGTATGGACATCAGTGTTTATATTATGTCAGTTTAGTTTTACATTTTGATATGTCATAGGGCAAGAATTATCCACTTTGTTATATTCATAAGTCAGTGCAGGCCACTCCCAATATACGATTTATTTTTTGGTGTTGTAAACTTTCATTGTACTGATCTTTCAGTGTTATCGTCTCAACTATTTAAGTTTCATTTATCTGTAATTTCGGTAAACTAAAGTAGACCCATATTAAAGTAGTAAAAGAAGCTATAAAACATGGTGTGCTGAAAATGGGAACAATATGTAATGGACATATAAAAAGTGTGGTAGAAATGGCTGTGTTTTCAAATCATAGAGTGATGTAGGCTAGTATGGGCAGTGGCAGAGAAGTAATAAGTGAGGGAGGGAAAAAATATTGACTGGAGAGACTGCTAAAACAGATGACATAAAAAGAGAACATAAGATTTTATGGGAGCAGCATATAACAATGAATAGATTATGAAAATTGGACAGGCTAATGGAGTGCTTATAAAGAACAGTAAAGGAAAATATTTTTGATTGTAGAAAAAACTGTGAAACAAAGGAATGTGAGAATATATTATGAAATTAGAAAATACATTTATTTATTTATTTAGTATTTGTTAACCTGGATAGTCTGACTGGGTGATAAGCCTATTTTCAGTGGAGCCCAGGGAGAAAAGCTCCACAGAAAAATGTTCAATATTTAGAAAAGGGCAAAACAGAAATTATGAACATCCTAATAACTTTTACATCATAGGGAAACATATTATAAACATCATGAAAATTGTAAACATCATAGGTGCATTACTAAAGACAGTAAAGAATTAGAATAAATATATTTAAAAGCAATAGAATATGGTAAGAGAAAGTAGAGAGAGGAGGAAAAGCACTAGATGGAAATCAAGAATGAAGCGGGTAGAGGCTAGAAGAGGAAGAAGTGAATAGACAGGAAAAGTGGAAAAAGAAGGATGAAGGCAGATGTAGTGGTAAGGTAGGCGGGAAGTGTTAGGTAGAGAGAAGGAAAGAAGAGAGATAGGATAGGGATAATATAAAATGTAAGTGTGTGAGAATAAGGAAATATTTGAATGGAGAGGAGGAGTAGAGGAAGAGAGTAAGAAAGTGGGTAGATTATAGAAGAAGTAGAGTTCTGAATAGAGGAATCGATATTAGCCATGTCCTGTTCATGGGTAGAGCCAACTGGTCATTAGAAACACTCTTAGTTAGTTTTTGAAGTGCATTGGATCAGTAATAGTTAATATGCTCTTGGGGACTAGCATTCCATAATTTGGAGATATAGTTAGAGAAAAGGGAGTCCCCTGCTTTGTTATTGGATTTGGGACTTGTAGTAAGGATCTGGTGGAGGATCGAAGAGTACAAGTGTTAGTGTAAGGTAAAAGCATATTACGAAGGGCAGGGTTTTTTTCAAGTTGATGAACAAGTCTGTATGCAAGGGAGAACTGAGTGTAAGTTAAATAGTATGGTAGTTCTAGCCAGTTTAGTTGATGTAAAGAAGGGCAATGGTGAGATCTGTTAAGAGGAGTTAGTAACAAATTTGGCCATTTTATTATAGCAGGTTTCAACCTTAGCCAGGGTAGTTTTACTAATGTTAATGAAGATAAGGGAGGCATATAGTAGGGTGGGGAGAAGATGAGTTCTAGCTATAGCTTGTCTTGAGTTTGTAGTTAGGAAAGGTTTGATTCTATATAATAATTCAAGTTTCATGAGTCTTCTTGATGGACTGAGAGAGATGAATGTCAAAAGACAAGTTTTTATCTATTAGAATGCCTAAATGTCTAGCAGTTTAGTTTGAGTTACAGCTGATGTTATAGTATTAATGGAGGAACAGATTTGGAAAGGTATAGGGGAACATGTGAACAACTAGGGTAAAATAACATTAGCTTAGTTTTAGAAGGGTTCAGAATCAGTTGTGAGTCAAATAACCATGCTTCAACAGATAAGAAGGATTGCAGAGTAATATTGACAAGATCATTTATGGAAGGAACAGGAGAGATGAGAATAGAATCATTTGCATATTGAATGACAGAGGCTAGTGGAAGCATGGAGTCTGTAAAGATGGAGAAAAAAAGAGGACCATGAATAGAGCCTTGTAGAACTCCCATGTTAATAGGTAGTAAGGTAGAGAGTTCATGCTGTCATTTGACAGCTTGCTGCCCACCTTAAAGGTAACTATGGAACCATGTTAGAGAGGAGTGGCTGAGGTTAAGGGAGAATGAATTCATCTAGAAGTTTCTGATGAGAAACTGTTTCATAAACTTTGGATAACTCTAGAAAGATGGAGAAAGCTAGCTTTCCATATTTTTTTTGTAGATTTATGGCATTAGTGAAGCTGAGTAGGGCAGTTGTGGTACTGTGATTTGGGAGGAAGCCATGTTGAGTGTTAGACAGAAGGTTACTGGATAATAGATGCTTTAAAAGTTGGTTGTGTACACGCTTTTCTAATATTTTGGAAAGGGGTGGTAAGAGGGCAGTGAGTCTATAATTGGTGAATTCAGTTGAGTTACCACATTTGTGTAGAGGGATGATATAAGAAATTTTCTGGCTAGATGGAATGTAGTGTTCTGAGCTAGAGCAATTGATCAGAATACTGACCCGGATAGGTGATTGCACTAGCTGCAAAAAAGAAATATAACAATGTTGTAGAATAAGAGAAACAGAGCTGTGTGAAAAAAAAGAGAAAAAAACATGTATTGTTTAGACAAAGATTTTTAAAAGGAAAAAAAGAGGAAGTTTCACCATTTTTAGAAAAAGTTGTAAAATAAGATAAGAAAGAATGAATGCAATGTTTAATGGAGAATGAAATATTAGGTATACACAAGAAAAATAATGGAAATTGTGGCAAATTTTGTAGGTAGAATGTATAAAAATGGAGTAGTACAAGAATTAAGCATTATAAAAAAATCTGAAAATTTTAAGAATTCTCTTACTATGAGAGAAATGGAAGAAACGATAAAAAAGAAGAGAGAAAGTAAGAAGAGCTGGATTAAGTTCTAAAGAGATGAAATGAGAAATATGTAAAATATTAAATAAATGAAAAGAGAAAGATATAACAGATGAAGAGATTTGTGGTGGAGTAATTGTTTATATGGAAGAAAAGGTGAAATAAAAAGAAAAAAATAGGTCACTAATGACACTGAGAAATAGAGATGATAAAATCTTTATGAAAATAATACAAAAAGAATGATGATTGCTTTGGATAAAGTTATAGTAGAGGAATTTTTGGAATCGAAGAAAGAGGTGAAGGACATGTCAGTAGTAGTAAAACTAATGCATGATTCTGAAAGAAAATATGGAAGTAAGGCTACTGATGTAATGTGGCAACTTCCTTCATGAAGCAGTGTGGAAAATGCTTGAGACATATGGGATTGGAAAAATGTTGAATGTTACAAAAATATGCTGTAAAATGCTGTAGGTGAAAGTTATGCTAACTGTATGGATGGGAAAAAAGTTAAAAAATTATAGGGGGAGTTAAACAAAGATGCCCATTAAGTATGTGTCTGTCTGTAATGGTAATAAAAGCAGTAATTCAAGCATGTATGTATATATGTATGTATATATATATATATATATATATATATATGTGTGTGTGTGTGTGTGAAAGAAGTAAAATTGGTGGGGAAAGAGTTACAGTACCAATATGTCTGCCTTGTGCAAATGATTTAGTGATTGTGGCTGAAGATATGGATAAATGAAGTAGTGGCAGAAGTGGCAAAGTTATTAAAGAAAGCTGGGTTATAGTTAGTTTCACTAAACTCTGATTTTGTTTAATTTAAGAAAAGTAGAATATTTTAAACTAGGAAGGAAGTGTATTAGGAATAAAGATCTAAAAGTATGAGAATGTCACAGAGCAGTGGAAATAATGAAAGAAATAAAAACAAACTGTTGTCATGGTGGAGAAGTATTAATTTGTCATTTAACAAAAAGTGTATATGATAAATACTGAAGCATTTGGAAAATGGACAAGTTTCTGGGTTGGGGTAAGTGTTTACATTTAAAAATAGAGAAAGACGATAGTGGAGTGGGAATATATATTTTTAATTTTATTTGGGGATTGGAATTAAATCCATTGAAAATATGGATGATGTATAATAAAAATGAGGTTTGAATCTAAAAAAATCCATAGTGTACCTAGTTTCTTTGCAGTTTTTTTCTGGGGAATAAAGATCACGAGAGAGAGAGAGAATTGCAAATGATGGAAAAATGTTATATGTAATGTATGAAGAAGTATGGAAATATGAAGGAGGAATACAAAGTGGTAAGAAAAGATGAAAAGAATAATAAGTATGGAGGTGGAAGTTAGTGAGATTGATGAAAACAGAAAATTATGGTTTAATAATAATATATTGAAATAATGAATGGTGTATCCTTGGAAGGAATTGACAATATGTAAAAATGATGTAAAGAATAGAAAGAAAAGGTTTGAAAATTTTTATGAATTGGAATTTCTTGTAGAGAATTTTGTTGAATAAGTTACCAGTTAAAAGTAGTGTGAAATATAAAGTATTGGAACAAGGAAAATGTAATGAATGTAATGGGGGCGAAACAAAAACATTGTTTTTAGAATACAAAAAATGAATATTTAAGAATTTATAAAAAGGAATATAAATTGGAAGGATTTAAAAATATAGCAGTGGCTATGCCATTATATGGAAAAATATGAGAAAGGAAAATGTTGAAATTGGAAAATGGACTGGATATTGTTTGTAGCAATCTAGAGCTTATGGAAAAAGATGTGAAGATTATTTTAATAAAAATAGAAATGATGAAATTGTGGTAGAAGAAATAAAAATACAGTTTTGGAGGAAAAGTTGTGAGATAGACATTTTAAAGTTTAGTTGATGACTTAAAATCATTTTTTTAAATGATGAAAAGTGGAATTTTTTTGTGGAGATTTTATGTTAATGTTAGAAGACATGAAAAGAAATGACAAGATATGTTTGTGTAAATAATGTGAAAAAGTATAAATAAGGAAAGATGTAAATAAATCCAACACCTACTTTTAAGTGCTGTGGGATTACTTACATCCATCTGAACTATCACCCATTCAGGCAGCTAGCACTTTGGCTTAAATATCTTATGAAGGATAGCGCACTCAAGAATACAGCACCCCTGTTAATGTTAGTATTGGAGAATTCAACTGAGTCCCTGCAGTGGGAATATTACCCACAGCCATCTGGTCTTCCAGCACCAATGGTGAATGTGCTACCTGTTAAGCCATTGACAGTGCAGCTGTTAATGCTGCACCATGAGACTAGAGCTTAACAGTGATGAAGAATGTTAACAAAAATTGTTACTCCCCTTTCTGAGTCAGAAATTTTTTTAACAGACCCTTTTCCTGATTTGTAGGATAATCAGTGTTACATGCATTGCAACTGTTTTCAGATCAAGAAAATGTAAAAAAAAAAAAAAATGTCAGTGAAAGAAATGAAAGCGGCAAGAATGTAGATTCAAACTCCCTTCTGTGGGGAAAATGGAAATGATAAATTCTGTATATCAGCAGTATAAAAATTTACATTTCAGGAGTGTACAAGTTAATAGGTGTGTACTAGGCTAACAACCACTGGGAGTTTTTAAGCCTAGCCATGCATCCCAAATATCTGACAAGCACTGGTACCCTTGATCAGTGTAAGCAGGGACTTGGGATATGAAACATTACAAGCAGGGGACTGAGAGATGAACTGTTTATAAGATGCCTGTGTCCATTAGAGGCATAGGTGCCAAACCAGGGATGAATTTTATATTCCCCATCCAGTTGTCCAAGTTACACTTGAATTGGGTTAGGGAGGAAAGCTGCTTCACATGGATGGGGAAGCCTGTTCCATAGAAGGAGTACCCTCTGTCTGTCCAACAGGTTCGATTTATATCACAGGCAAGGTTTAAGTCTTTAAAATGTGTAATTATGGTCCTTTTTGTTTTGCAGATATGCAAGAGATCTATTAGGGTTTGGGTCTAACAGTGCCATGTATGCAAGACAAAGATCTCCCCTCAGTAGCTTGTAGGGCACAAAATACAGAGATAGGGCTTTGAGGTGGTCTGCCTAGAACATGATACTTATCCCTGTATTCTTTTAGTGAGGGACCATTGTGACTGTTCCAGTTGTTGGATGTGCCTGGTTAGGTACATAAAAAAGGGGGCATTGTACTCAATGATATGTCTGATGAATGCTGAATACAGTGGAACAATGACCTCCTTGGATCTAGATGCAATACCTTTGATTCTAAGTTGCACAGTGTAGAATGATTTCCTTACTACTGTGTACATGTGATGGTCAAAAGCTAGATTGCCCTCTGTGTGCGTCCCCAAGTCCCTGACTACTGGGTTGACTTTTAGGAGTGTGCTGTCAGTATGATAGTTACAGGGTGGATGACTTCCCAAAGGATACTAATATGCATTTCTTGGCATTTACTTTTAGTCCATGGCTCTAGCACTAGTTATTTTTCTGTGTCAGCCCTTTCTGAGAACATTAGTGTTGAAGAGGGATTCTGATTGCTCCTAATTTGCAGTCATCCGTAGATTTGATCAGCAGAAGCCCTTGTCATTGGCCTTGACTTCAGAGACTTAGATGCCAAAAAGGAATGGTCCCAGGACTGATCCCGGAGGGGCTCTGCTTGTGACTAACCTCTTTGTAGAAGTGGACACTCTCAATTCTAACTTCCTGGATCCTGCCGGAGAACCAGCTGGCTAACTGCCGACATAAGGGCTTATACCGAACCTATTGAGTTTGCCAACAGTACTCAAGTGGAATATTGTTCAAATATCTTGGCCAGGGCAAGATGGACAATGTGAACCATTTTACCCTAATCCATTGCTTTGATAATCTTCTCAAAGAAGTCACTAGGTTGAGTAGGTATGACCTGCCTTTGACTTAACCAAACTGAGTTGGGTCCAGTGTCTGGAGGCTTCCTGTGCCATTATTGATTATTTCCGTAGTAAAATTCTTTCCATGGCTTTGCATATGAGACTAGTGAGATTTATGAGTCCATAGTTTCCAGGGTCTGTAGATGGCCCACCTTTGTGCAAGAAGGATGACAGTTGCTGTTCTCCATTTGTGAGCACAAAGCCTATTTCGAGGTTACAATTAAATAGTGATTTCAAAGGGCCTGATAGGTCATATGTCATGCTGTTTAGAAGGCAACCTGGGATATTGTCTGTGCCAGTCAAT
The DNA here is from genome assembly GCF_019279795.1 of Protopterus annectens. Taxonomy (NCBI): domain Eukaryota; kingdom Metazoa; phylum Chordata; order Ceratodontiformes; family Protopteridae; genus Protopterus; species Protopterus annectens. The sequence continues at coordinate 48,680,603 of NC_056728.1, forward strand.
GCAGTATTCTTGGCCTTGGAGACAGCTTTGAGGACCTGTTCCCTAGTGATAGTAGGGGTGGTTATCTTTGATGGTATTTCACAAGGGGAGGTTGAAGGGAAGAGAGGGGTAAAGTTAGAACTAAATTTATCTGACAGTAGATTTGGTATATCTTATGGCTGTCAGTGTAGGTGGCTGCATTATCAATGAGCTTCTGCACAAAATTGTTTTGCCTTTGCGGTTGTGGACATAGCTAAAGAAAGCCTTGTGGTTGTCCTTGACCTAGGAGGGCAAATTTACCTCAAATGTGGTGTTGGTAGACTTTGTTCTCTGAGTTATTTGTTTAGATGAAGAGAGTGCTTGTATCTTGCTGAGTGCTACACCTCCTAATTTGTGCCATGATTTTCATCCTCTTGTTATACAGCCTGTTGATGTTGTGATTCGACTAAGGTGTTTTTTTGGTTTACCTTTATATTACCAAGAATGACAACTACGAACACACTATTGTGCGACTTTAAACTGCGAAAATCAAACGTCGAAGGTCACCAAAGTTCGAAAATCAAAATCTGGAAAATCAGATTCGATGATTTTCAAACTACAAATTACACTATACATCGTTATACAGTCCATCAAGGCTCATCCACAGGAGTGTCTCAAAGGACTAAATTGTTCTCTTATGGCTTTATATCTATTTCTAAGAAATTAAATTTTATGCTGAGCTGGCCATTTATATGCTAAGCTACACGTTTTTTTAAGGAGCAAGTGTATGACCCACTGCACATAGGTTTTTGCAGAGCTGACAGTTTCAAGCCCCCAGGCAACTATGTCTACATTAAACAAAACCATCAGTTTCTGACATGGAAAGTCTAGGGTGATTCCATGCATGCCTAGTTAACCATTACCTCCATTCCACGTACTCTGAGACTAATAGTCTTTGTTTCTACATGATGCAGTCCTTCATTAATTCTTTACTTTTTTTTTTTTTTTTACTATAGCTCCATTTGATCATCATTTTTTAAGGTATTTCATGGCACCTTTATTTTTGTAACAGCTTTATTAAATTATCACTAAAGACATAAGCAAACATGTATTAACATCACATCTGTTCTTTTTTAAAATTACCATCAGTCCAATATTACGTAAATTGCTTAATTCATGCCTCCCGTTAAACCTTCTCCTCCAGAATAATTTTGTGTATGTATTGTTCTCTGTTTCCATTTATTTCTACATAATTTACTCCCTCCTTTTTCTTAAAATCCCAATTCCAATTGTTTTATCTTTGTTACAATATGCAATATTTCAAATACAGTTGGTTTAGACTTTTGATTTCCATTTTGTAGTCTTTTTTGGCAGCCTCCAGAATTAAATTTAGCAAGGTCTTACCATGTTTAGGCAGTTTAAATTCTGTGCCCCAGCTCAACACAATAATTTCCTTAGTTAAACCCATTTGTTCACTCAATATTTCTGATAGAGTATTCTGTAGGGATTTTTTTAAATCTGTCGACTCATTACACTCCCAAAATGTAATGTCCCCAGTTACTTCTTTCTTCCCCATCAGAACTCCAACATTTGCCAGCTAACAGGTGAAGTTTTTTTTTGTTTTGGAGTCTGTTTGGGGTATAACAATTCCTATGGAAACACTTCCAATAAAAAATCCTAACCTTCTGGACTTTGTTGCATGTTTGGGAGCCACACGTGTCCTTCTATTATTCCCTTGTAATTTGCATTCCGTTCTCTCTTCCCAATCTCTGATAACCTCTGATTGATTCTTATAGTTATGCAATATTGTATATGTACTGCTAGTTATCTTTTTTTCTTAACAGCAGCTTCTGTTCTAGATTCATCTAAAAACTTTACCAGAGCAGATCGTTCCCTTAGGATTCCCCTACCCCTTTCTCTTTGACTATACTCTGATATCAATCCCTGGTAAGAAGGCAGCCTGTAGCCTGCAGTCAAAGTGTCTTCTTGGCCTCTTCCTGTAATATTACCTTTCCCTTTCTAGTTATTTGCACCCGGTACCTTGGTTCTGTTGCCAGTTTTCTGCAGTAAATTCCAGCCCTCTCTTACCTACCATTTGACCATCTTCTGTCACTAGACAGTTGCCCCAAACAATGCGACTTTCTTGAATAGCAGTTCTCGAAATCCTTTTTTGGCTTTGATTCTGTTCTTTAGGTGTTTAAATGTAACATATTTGCATTTCATATGTGATATCTCTGGTTAATGAGAAATCACTAGTATTAAAATTATACTTTTTGGCATGTCCATATTAATACCCATAGGTATTACCTGTAAGGTTCTTTTTCTGTGCATTTTAAAAAAGGTATGGAATTTAAAAGCTGAAAGTTGATCAAGTCATAAACTGATGTGTAGCCCTGAAAATCCTGGCAATACAGACTAAAATATACTGCAGACCTGAGACTTAACGTCTTTTACATGGACTTTGTATTTGATAGTATCTCAGTAGATGGCTGATGAATTCAATTTAAGGGGCCTCATAGTTGTCCCAGTTTGATAAAAAGGATTACAAGTTACCAAACTGCCAGTCACACAGTGTTCCAGCCATGGTTAAGTAAAAAACCATTAAGTTGCACCGGGTTCAGTACTAGATCCTGCCCACTTCAGCCTTTTTTTTTAGCAGTTTGCATCAGTTTGTACATGGTGAACAAGATCTTTTATAGAGGTGGCACTGTGGAACAGTGAAGAATGATAAGTGAATGGAATGTCCTGGAACATGTCATAGTAGCACTTTCAATTCCAGCAAGTGCAAAATTCTGCTTTATTGCTTGAAACCTTGAGAAAGAAATTGTCCACTACTGGATGTCACCAGACAGGAAAGGGTTCTAAGAGTGATTATGCTGGATAATCTAAAATGCAAAGACTGTGCATGATAATGGAAGGTTGGCAGCACTGTGCTCTAGGTAGACAGGGGGAGTAATCGTTATAAAAACAGAAATAAGTAGTATCTATTTTCACGTCATAAGTATGAATTCCGTTGAAGAACTGATTTTTAGTTTTGCATGCTGTGTGCAGCTCAAGAAAGGCTTTTGCTGTTGAATACACTTCAGAAACTGAGACAAGGTAGGTTTTAAGAGCTAGAAGGGGTACAGGTGGTATGCTGTTCTGGATGTGAAGGAACAGTATATTTTAAGAATGAGAAGTAATTTCTGCCATTCCGTATTCAAATGTTATGCTGATTAAATGTGCATAGTTTTTTTTTGGCTAGATCTCCTGTTTTTCAATGTTTGCAGGTTGAGAAGTGCACCTCTGAAAAGAGGCAAACTGGAGAGAGAAAAAAAAACAGGTAATCAAAAAAGCACTTTCAGGGAAACTCATAACAGGAATATTGTGACTTAGAGATACCGCTGCATTACAGAAAAGTGGGTAGTGCTGCTGCTGGTCACAAAAGCTAGTGGCGGCTATCACTAAAGTACAGAAACGTGGAAGTGAGTGAGATACACACAGTTCCTCCAAGAAACTCATTTTTCCCACCACCAACCATTGTTATTGTGCATTTCTTTGTCATCATTTAATTGTTGAGACTGTCACTGAAATGAATAACTACCTTTCCTATCTGTGGCCCACCACCTCTGCAAAGTTAAAGCAGCAAGCATTCTCAGCATAGAAAAATGCGATTTGATAACCCCTCACCTAGCTTCCACTTTTTGCAATCGTTGTTTTATGATCTGAGGACCAAGTACTTAAACTGAGTCTGATTTAACACTGTATTTATGGATTTAAGGTGGTTAAACATCAGTATCACATACCATGTCACTCTTCTCTTTCTTAGAATAGTATTCCATCTCTCCTTTCACCTTCAGAAGAGCACTGAATCTTTCCAGTTTCATTCTTAAAATCTACCTTTCCCTTCATTTTCTCAGAACAGCATACCTCCTTCCCCTTCTAGCTCTCAAAAATGCACATTGTCTCATTTTCTGATTTGTATTCAAGAGTAAAAGCCTTTTATTAAGCTGCACATACCATGCAAAACTGAAAATCGTGGTTCTAGTAGTATTTTGGGATATAGTTCAGAAGCAAAAGTTTACAAAGCTGAGAGTGACAAAAGACACTAAAATCTGTATACCTTGAGTAATATTTAAAAAATATTTCTTGCAAAGTTGTTTTGCTTCTGAAAGAAGATATAACATGAGGGTCCACTTTCTTTAAGTTATTGGTGACACCAGTATGTTGATTGTGTAGTCTATTTTCTTTTTACTAAGTAATGAGTGTATTGTCATCATGAGTAATAAGTAAATTCATCACCACAAGTACAATGTCAGACTCTCTGTGACCATCTCCCAGTCTATACAACCAGGCATCTCACCCATTCACTCAAATAGCATGTTTTTAAGACAGTACGTACCTTGTCCAAGTTTAACCCAGAAATATTCATTACTACCCTATCATGTATTAACTCGAACAACCCTGAAAATCCTTCCCTTAGATGGTAAATGAATTCAGTACGACTTTCCTAAATATTCTAAATAGTCTTGCACCCCTATAAGGAAAAGACTACAAACAAACAATGCAATTTGGCTATCCAAAAACAGTAGAATGCTAAGACAGGATACAGAAAAAGAGTGGAAAGAATGGGAAAAAATATAAAACACTACAGTATCTTGAAAACTTCAGAATTGTACTAAAAAGCAAATAACTGATGACAAAAAAGTATACTATTAACTTTCAGAACAATAGTAAACATAACCTCCTTAAGGAACATCTAGCAAAACACTGGCTCTGCACCTGCCACACTCCTGGTTAAGTACCTACCACTCCCTTACGTTACCCTGAACTAGCTCATTCTCACGGCTACAGCTATTAACTGCTGAAGGCTACCTTGATTCTACACTCAGTTTCAGTTAACAATATATACACATACACTGCTTTGTCTTTAGTTGTTGTGTAGACTGCATTTCTCTGTCATGCAGTTACTGTATCACACTGTTCGCACTATTAACTCATGCAGCCAGTTTTTATCTCTAACTCTGCCATTTTGTGTTAAATTTGTTAATTATTTGCTATTTATTGTTATATACCTAATTTCTTTACTGACTTGGCTTTGTACATTGTTGATTAATGCGTGTTTATTTGTATGTATGGAGCTTTTCTCCCCGGGCCTCCACTGAAAATGGGTCTCATGCCCAGTCAGACATTACCCGGTAAACAAACAAGCAAAATGAAAAAATAAATAACCCTAAACAATTTTGGTCAGCCATTAAAGAAGTCTTACATAGAGCCAAAACTTCATCCCTAACCCCTCTCAATAACTTACCACTTGAAACTGCAATAGTATTCAACCCTCATTTCATAGATAGTATAGCGTCCCTATCCAAGGATTCCCCAGCATCTAATCCCAACCTTGCCCAACAGCTACATGTCAATACATCCACTTTCACCTTCAAACCTGTGCCCACATCCTGTATAAAACCACTCTTAAATTTGAACCATGCTGTTCTTCAGCTGATGACCTTCCAAGCTAGGACTGTCTTGAAGTAGCAGCCAGTAGCATTGCCTATCCTGTCTCAATCCTTATAAATAGATCCATCATGGAATCCCATATTCCATCTCACTGGAAAAAGAAAATCACACATTATCCTTCTACACAAAGGAGGAAATTGGGTAGACATCACTAACTTTTGACCTATAGCAGTCTAATTCGCCCTACAAAGTATCCCGCTACAGAAAGGAGGAAATTCAACAGACATCACAAACTTTAGACCTATAGGAATCTAAGCTCCCTTCAAAAGCACTTAAAAATGTATTCAAAAACAATTGCTAACCTATCTGTTGCAGGAAGAATTCCTGTCCCCCACACCACATAGCCTCTGTCCCTCCCATAATGCTGACAGTGCACTTCTAACCTTTATCAATACTGTTAATAAAGTTAGAGATAACGGTAAACTAGTCTCCTCCTTATTTCTAGACTTATCTAAAGCCTTTGACACAGTTTGTAATCACAAACCTTTACATTGTCTATCTCAGCCCACCCTTCTATGGTTCAAAGCTACTTGTCCAATAAGTATCAGTCAGTAAAATGGCACTCCACCCTCTCTCCATACCTCCCAGTCACCTCAGGGATAGAGCCTTCTGGCACATTAAAACCTTTTGAAAGTTTTCCTAACCAAAATCTGGCTCTGTTCTTGCTCAGCCTGAGGATAAACTGTATCCCTAAATATGAGCAAATGAGCAAGTACTTATTCATGCCTTATGAATTGAGGAATGGTGAGGATGCAAGGAGTAGAGGTGGCGAAGGTGGTTGAGTTTAAATACTTGGGATCAATAGTTCAGAGTAATGGTGAGTGTGGAAGAGAGGTGAAGAAGAGAGTACAGGCAGGATGAAGTGGGTGGAGAAGAGTGTCAGGAGTGATTTGTGACAGATGAGTACCAGTAAGAGTGAAAGGGAAAATCTACAAGAGGGTAGTGAGACCAGCTATGTTATATGGGTTGGAGACAGTGGCATTGACAAAAAGGCAGGAGTTAGAGCTGGATGTGGCAGAGTTAAAGATGTTAAGATTTGCACTGGGTGTGATGAGGGTGGACAGGATTAGGAATAAGTATATTAGAGGGTCAGCCCAGGTTGGAAGATTTAGAGACAAAGCCAGAGAGGCAAGATTACATTGGTTTGGACATGTGCTAAGGAGGGATGCTGAGTAGATTGGGAAAAAGATGCTAATGATGAAGCTACTAGGTAACAGGATAAGGTCTAAGATAAGGTTTATGGATGTGGTGAGAGAGGACATGCAGATGGTTGGTGTGACAGAGCAAGATGCAGAGGACAGGAAGAAATGGAAACAGATGATCCGCTGTGGCGACCCCTAACGGGAATAGCCAAAAGAAGATGATGATGACTTATTCATGCCTTACACCTCCCTACTCCCCCCTGCTTCACTTACTTCCTTTCTTCAGTCAGTTTATCTCCCCTGAGACTCTAATGAAATATGCCATAACCCTGTTTTTTTCCTCCAACTTCATATTGCAGTTCCTGTTGGTATTAGTAACTTATCTTTTATTTCTCTAAACTGGCTAAACCTTTGTCAAATATTAAGTCATTGTCATATAAGTTGTATCTATTCTTAACCGGTGTTTTCACCTCATGTCTAATTTGGTCTAATTGTTTAAACTGTATATTAATTGTTTTATTGGGTTATTTTTTAAAAATTGCAAAATGATTGTTCTTAAAATGTTTTTTATAATACTTTGAAGCTTCTTTCCCAGACATCAGCTGAAAACGGGCACCTGCCCAGTCTGACTTTCCCTGTAATCAAATGTCAATAAACAGTACACATACAAGCAAACACACAAGGATGCCCTTTTGCTTTTATTGGTGTTTAAAGCATTTCTTAAAGTTAATCATTTTCTGGCCTTGTTATAAAAAGAAACTGGCTGGCCATTACCTGACCTCTTTACTGCTGTGTGTGTGACTTCACCTACTGTTGTCATATTAAGCATTATGTTGTCCTGTCTTAACACAAAACACAACAAAACTGCTTTGGGGCTTTTGTGGTTTCTTTCTCCATTATGTGGATAGACTAAAATACAAGTTATAGACTGCATAGATGAGAGATGAATCTGAAAAAAAACAGTACTTTGTAATAATAATAAGTATCTGAGTGTACATACTGAACGATAAAGCTGCTGCTTAAATGATTTTGTAGATGGTGCTTTCCTCCTTGTCAGTTTTAATGATGTTAATGTTCACTGCCACCCCACCCTCCTTTCCATTTTCAGATGGAAAATTGCTTTTCAGTGCATTTTCTCAATCCTGTAACCGCAGAGGGGCTTCCAGTTTAATAAAACCAAAATGCTTTCCCTATAACTAAAATATGGGATTGTTCATTTGTAAAGCGTGGGGTAGATCAGAGTGGTGTGGTGAAATTCAGCAGTTATGAAGGGCAGTCCCATGTAAACACACTTGACAGCTTACATTTTTCAAAACCTTGGCTTTCTGGAAAATGTTTGTGGCTGCCTCATGTGTCTTGAGTACATCTGCAGTTTTCTATTTAAAACATTGTATATGGACATATGCACATGTGGTGCACATCTAGCTCTGTCTGAACCATTTTTGTTTTGTTTTCCAGGGAGATGCCAAGGAAAACAGTACTTAACTCCATCTTATATAATGTTCATGTGTTAAAAGTACAATGAAGCTACTGGAAAATGCATTACCTTTAGTAAAACATAGCAGATGTTAAAAAAGGATTGCTGACCCCAGTTAGTGTGCGCATTTGACCTGACTACTATGCTAGCAAAGAACCAGTGGTGTTGCTGAATGTATTCTGCTTTTATTCTGAATACTGTGTTGACTCATTTGTTAATATCTCTGCCTTGCTGGTCCTGGGTTCAAGCCACCTCTCTCTCATCACTGAGTATGTTGAGTTGGCCTGTTTTCCCCATTTCTGGTTGGGATTTTCTCTGCAATTTCTCCTATAATTCTAAAATATATGGCTTGGTTAGCTGTTTAAAATTGTCCCTGTGTATTACATTTGCTCTTGCCCTTGTGGTCCTGCTTATAGCTGAAAATGGTCTGCACTTATATAGTTAACAAACATATTAAATAGTAGAGACCTGTTTTCCAGGATTACCCAATGTTTATTTATTGCTCATGTTTTTTAATTGTCAGTATCAGCTCACCGTCACCTATCCCAGGCTGTTTTCTTCTGTTGCTCTTTTGGTGTAAGATGTCTTATTATGACTTCTTGTTCCAGGCCCTCCTTTTCACTAATGCTGCTTTCTTTATGTACCTAAATTCCCTTTGTTTGATTACATCACCATTCGTCCTAGCTTTCAGGGTAAACTTACTGTGGTTCCTAATCACTGCTAAGTAGCTGTGATGCAAAAGACATATCAGCAAGGCTCTGGAATGCCTTTGTTGTGTCCATTTTTAAATGTAGTATATAGGACAAAATGCACTTCTGGTCTTTTAAAAAAATTTGAAATGTACTATTACTAGTGTTTCTTTGTGTGTGTGTGTGTGTGTGTCTGTGTGTGTGTGTGTGTGTGTGTGTGTGTCTGTGTGTGTGTGTGTGGTGATTCCATTCTCCTTGTTAATTCTAGCAGCCTAATGACAGTACTTACTTCATTTTATGTTATCATTTGTTCACCAGGTAAATGGGCTGGTCAGTTTATCTTTTTCAGCAATGCTGTTGACTACGAGGGCTGGGGTAAGTATAATGTATCTATATCTACAGGCAGACAAAGTAGCCGCGGTGGTGGTGCTGCAGTAGCGTTGTCGCCTCACAGTAAGACGCTGTCCGGTTCGATTCTCAGCTACAGCGTCTTCTGCGTGAAGACATGCGTGAATGGGCATACCTTCGTTGAAGGTTGTGCGTCAGGCCTGGCAAGCCGGTATGTAAAAATCAACTGCCAATCATTAGCGGACCGGAGTTCCTCTGTGGCTACCCCTAACCGGGAAAAGCCGAAAGACACAAAATCTAGAGGCAGACAATGTAAGTGGAGTTGGTCAACCATTTGTTTTTCAGAGTACATGCAGAAACCTCATGTAGTCATGGAGAAAACATGCAGACTTTGCCCAGACAGTTATGGGAGGTCAGGATTGAACCTCAGACCCTGGGATTATGAGGAGGAAATCTTATTGCTAAGTCACCATGCTGCTCTTCCTCAACAAGCTGCTCATAGTTATTTCATTTTCCTAATCCATGAGTTTACATTTTGTTTTAAGTAAGCACATTTCAGCTGTGTGACTATCTCATTGCAAATGTTTTGTGCTGTCACACCGTTGTAGGAATTCTGTCTTTGGGTCACTTAAAGGCTTGTAGAGCTCAGAAGATGAGGAAGTGCAAGTTAAAAAAAAAAAAAAAGTTACTGATTTGTGAATCTTCAAAAACCTGTAGCTGTTTTCTGTTGTACTGTAATGCAGATGGGAATTTTTCCTGAAACATGTGACTCAGCTTAATTACACAGTATTTACTCATATGACAGCTTGAAATTTGAGTCACTAATTTATATGACGACTACCTGTGTGATAAGGCATAGATGATCAAAATTGCTCATTCTTTTTTTGTCTGCACAGGCATGTCCTTTTCCCCAGGGTGCAGTAACCTTGAGGTTGATTATGTAAGTCCAGGGAGGGTGTGTAGAGGACTTTTGTCCATAACAAAGTGTTAATTTTTCATTCAGTCATCTCTATTTGCGAATAGTATTTTATCAAAAGTCTGCAAATGGACATCCTGGACCTCGTCTGAAACTCAATGTTTTTTTTTTTTGGTTTGTTTGTTTTTTGAGAGGTGTTTCATTTAGAAGTAGTCTTAATTTCAAAGACAGCTATACAGTATAGTCAAGGCAGAGCATCAAGGAAAAATATAAACTTTAAAATAAGTAGCAGATAAATTCCTTGTTACTCATACATGTTCGATGTACTGTGTTCCGCACCTATATTAGAGGTATGTATACTTTTTGATTCCTTTAACCGAGATTGTGTTCTGTTCTGTGTCAACAGCTTTGTGTATAGCCTTTAATTTGAGACTATCTCCATTTTCTGGATAGGATTATGGTGTGGTGGTGTGGTGTGGATAGATAAATAAATAAATGAGCAGTATCAATTTTGGACAGGATTGGAGTGGGTCATGGATAAATAAATGAGAGGTATTAATTCAGAACTGTTTCTAGGCCAGGATTATGGTGAGCCATAAATAGATAGATAAATAGTCTCCTTCAGTTATGTTCACTTTTGTTGAATACATAATGACAGGATTGTCTCTCTGTGGTGAACTGGGAGTAATTTGGAACATGGCTCTTTTTTTAGTTCTTTAGATTTTTAGATTTTATTGAAAGCTGTGCATACCATCTTAAAAGTATGTGAAATTGTCGTGTAAGCTATTTAATATACCTTTGATACCAGTTATCAGAATATTGTGTTCCTATTCCTTTATTTCTCAGCTTTACAAAAAAGCACTTTATATTTGCTTGATGGTGGTAGGAGCCAGGCTGTGTAAACTTACCTTTTAAGCAACTTTAACATTCTGCCTCATCTTTATTTCTCCCTTTTCCACCTGTCCCATGTCCTATTAAATTGCCTTCATAAATTTGCATTCCACTCTCCTTCTCTAGGTCATCAGCATTCTTTACGAAGTAGTACTTTTGCAGATAGAGTAATTGGTCCCTACAGTTTACTGCTTGTGCCTCATTCAATCCGGCTGCCCATAGAAGTACTTTTTTACATTTCCCTAATATGGCCTTGTGCTCTCTCATCTCGTCACCTTTATTTTATGATTTGTAGTGAAAACATCCCCAGATCCTTCCATCTCTGATTGTATATATTCAGTTTCATTACACAGTCTTCCTGTAAATTTACTAAAGACTCCTTTTAGCATCTTTGATATACCTCTCTCTTGTATGGCTTTCAGATCTGCACCAAGTGCTTAGGGTGTGGTGTGAACAGATCCTGATAAAGCCAAAGCATTTTTTTCTTCAGGAACCTGTCACTGTGAGGAATCACCCCAGTGTTCTGTTGGCTGTTACCACTGCCCTGTTATTGTGCTACTGGTTGTTAGTCCAGTGGTGATAAGCACTTCCATTTATTTATTTATTTTGCCATCAGTTCTACTCATCCGGATAATACTTCACATGAAGTTGTTACTGAAGTGCAGAACTTTGTTTTTTAGCACTGACCCTTAGCTGCTGCCTTTCTGCACATTTGGGCAACAAGTTTGGGAGGGTGGCCTAATGGTTAAGGTGTTTGCCTTACAAACACAAGGTACAAGGTTTGAATCTCACAAGGGGTAATTGGCTAGGCTTAAATGGCTCGCAAGGGCAGTTAGCCTAGTACTAGCCTATGAACACTATGAACATTTCCAAATCTTTCCTTAGCTTTTTTTTTTCAGTCTGCACAGCTGTGCCTATCTCTGTTGTTACTTAAGAAGATGATGCTGTTTCTGTTCCCTCATATGCTGAAATTATCATGCTGGAGAGTATTAGACACAAAATCTAGTATGGCCCTAGTTGTGTCCCATACTCCTACTAATTTATCTCGTCACACTCACAAGGCAGTTGTGCCCTGGATTTCATCCATAGTCACAGTCCAATTCCTCCTTATGAGTTCGGCCCCCAGCTCTGCAGTTTTCCAGTCAACTGCCAATATGGGACAAAGTCAGATGTCTTGCAAAGTCCAGGTAGACTGCATATGCTGGTATTGCACTGTCATGTTCTCCTGTAATCCACACCTAAAACTTGATTAAATTCAGATGTTAGCTTCTTCCTGACACCCATGTTGGGTGTTATCCTCTCATTCATACCTGCCACTCCTTGTAATATAAATAGCTCTTTGCTGGTAGGCTAGGCAGTGATCTACTGCAACTGTGCAAAGAAGAGTGTAGTGAGGTCATTAAACTGAACTAATAAAGTAGTGTTTTGCTTTACTTGTTCAAGTCATTGCTTTTATTACACATTTAAGCAGTTTAATCACATTACTGAATGCGGAGATTCAGCAACAGTGTTAACTTGAGCTGTCTCTGTTATGGCTTCCATTCAAAGTGTTCCACAGTATTGGCAGCGTAGGACTTTAACAGCCACTGGCACAAGTAGCACTGAAGGGGTAGTGCTTGGCAGAGTGTAGACAACATTACGGGTATGAGTGAACTAATAAAGTCTTTTCCTCAGAATTTTGTCACAAGGATTTAAGACTATGACTGATGTACCTTATACCCTGCAACAGTCCTAGGCTTGACTACCGCAGTCTCCATTTGCTTCTGTGTGTCCTGAAGAAGTCACTTAAACAGTGTTCCCAGGTTGAACCTTAAATGAGTCTGCGTGGATCAATGTTCTACCCCAGTTAACAAACATATTTTTCCCTTATTACTTTCCTTGCCACCTGTGTTAGTGCATCTGCAGGACTACATTTCCTTTGACTTTTCATATTTCTTTGCCCATTTTTTAGTATAAGCCTACCTATCTTGCCAGGTTCTATTTCTCAGGCACTTCTTTTTCAGGTGAGTGAACTGTTGAACTCTGTCCATTGATCTTCCAGTGCATTAGGCAGATTTCTGAGGACCCTTTGAAGTAGTCTATCTGGCCTGTGGGACTTATGCTTCCCTACTACAACCAGTTGTTCTTTCATTTTTTTGCATTGACGTTTATTCATGGATTTTGCCACTTAGCCCTGGCTCCCTGTATGGTACTGAATCCTCCCTTTCTTTTGTTCTATCTCTTCTGCAGTCTTATTGCTGATATCCTGTCCTGTCTAAGCCTGGCAACATCTGTTACTCCCTTTCTTCTTTCTGTATTGTATATAGCAGCTTGGTTCCTTCGTTTGCTATAGCTCCTGTGGTCTCATTTTGATCTGCACCATTGTTGCTCTCACTTCATTTATCTCCCATCTATCTCCTGAAATTGTGGTTACTCCAACTACCTGCTTCCTCTTTTCTACATCTTGCATATCCTGTTAATGTTCTTCGTGTTTTACTGTTGCAGTCATCACACTTGGGTTGTCTGCCTGCAGGTAGCCCTCAGTTGGCCCGAATACCAGAGTCTTGGAATTTCTGCATCGGATGCTGTCGACTCTTCCATGACGTCAGGGGTATAAAACATGCAGCTGACGCTATTACATCAGCTTTTCTTGCCGCGCAGGAGCCCAAAGCAGAAGCATTTTGCAAGTGCTGGTCGGCCGCTACCTGAAATTTTCATTTTTCGAGTTTCAAACCTGAAGTCTTCTAAAGCTAAGTACTCCGTTGGGGATTATTTTTTCTTGCACTAACCGATGTCAGAAAAAGTTAAAAATTGTCTTGCTTGTGGAAAGCAAATATCTCACAGAGATTTTCATTTTTACTGTGTCACCTGTTTTGGCCCAGACCACGACGTCCCTCGCTGTTGGTTTTGTGCATTGTTTAACGCCCGACTATTCGTCGTCGGGATATCCTTGTAGCAAAATTCTTTCACACTCATTCTCTGTATTCCAAAATGGCTTTGGTAAGCCATCCAACTACCGATCTTCCGAAAAAACGTAAGGGTAAAGACAGAGACAGACCGCATAGGTTCAAAACTGCCAACAACGCTTCTGTTAAGCTAGTCGCCAGTCCACCGGTACTCAGTGAGGTGCTTTCGCAGCCCCTGATACCCGCTTCTACAGATTCGCAAGCCTTTGCTGAGACCCATTCGGAGTCCGGTATACCGCGAGATGCTTCTTCGATTATGGAACCTGCAGATGTCTCTACCTTGGATGAGTTTGGAGCCACTGTGCAGGCACCAGCTTCTGAGGGTGCATTCCGACCTTCCAATGTTCGTATTAAACCGACTACTTCATTTCAGACTAAAACGACAGAGTTTCTCGAGCCCAGAGTTTGCACTATGCCTAGAAAACCGACGACCAAAGCGCATGCTCAAGCTCCCATGCCACAGAAACAAATGCTTAGAATGGCTGAAGACCTTATAACTCTAATTAGGGGAAGCCAGCCTTCCCCCTCTAAAAGACAAAGAATTGATTCCCTTCTGATTCAACAGACCATGGGTCCGATTACTCTGATCCCTCTGATTACCAGGACATACCCTTATCTACCTATGAGGATTCAGATGCAGAGGATTCCATTCCCTCTGCCTCCCCTCCAGAGGACTTTTCTTTTGGTGAGACCTTGCATATCTTAAGAGAGCATTTCCGCTGGGAATGACAGGACTACCCACAGTCCAAAAAGAGACTCAGAGAATTTTTAGACTTGCCTCAGCACAGGCCTCTAGCTATAACCCCCTGTCCTGGATATTGTAGATGTTTTAATGGAATCCAGTCTTACTCCTGATATTTTAACACCAGCTCATAGAAAGCCTGACAGGTACTACAGGGTACCTGACTCTCACAAATTTCTCTTTAAGAATTCCACTGTGGATCCAGAGACCATTTCCCAGGGACCTAAAGGTATTAAGGCTACTACAGTCAAAAATTCTACCCCTTCGGACAGGGATTCGAGAGCTTTGGACAGATGGGGCAAGAAGGTATATACCTCTGCAACTCTTGCCATCCGGGCTTTAAATTGCCAGTTTCGCATGTTGAAGTACCAGCATCATATTATGGAACTAATTAAACAAAAAATGTTGTTGCTTCCAGACTTTGCAGAAAATAAAGATTTACAAGAGTTAATGCATTCTGCAAACCAAGTCAGTAAACATACTTACAGTGTGGTTTTGATGCCTTAGAAGCATCTTGCAGGACTGCTGTCACTGGGTCTGTACTGAGAAGGCATGCCTGGCTGAAGGAACAAATCTTGCCAGACCATGTCAAAGCAAAATTACTAGATGCTCCATTAAACCAGGAACGTTTGTTTGGCACAAAAGCAGAAGAGGTTCTTAAAAAGATGGAGGAAAAAGCTAAATCTATGCAAACTGTAAAGATTTCTTACAGGTACAGCCACCTAGATTCAGTAGGCATTGGCTTTCAAAAAACTGGTCCTTTCCAGTCCTACCAGGTCTTCTCAGCCCAAACCCATGGGCAACAGTCCACCAAGGCAACAGTCTCAGGGTACACAGAGATCTAAACAATGGAGTGCTCCCCCCTCAAAAACAGGGAGTGGTAAGCCACCCCCTTATGGAAAAAAATTCACAATGACTTGTCTATCATCCTTCCCAGCCATGCGCAAGTACTTGCACCCCTAGGAGGAAAACTCGCCCTGCATGCAAAAAAACTGGATGTCCATTACCCAGGACCAATGGTTCCTAAACATTGTATCCCAATGATACAGATTCTACTTCCACTCACTGCCAACCCCAAGTGGGTTGCTAGACCTTCCTCCAAACCAATGGGCAGAGGCTCAAAAGCAAGTACTTTTCTCTTCTCAATGTCAGGGCTATTCAACCTGTTCCAGTAGAGCAAAGAGGACAGGGTTTCTACTCCAGGCTGTTCCTGGTGCCCAGAAAAGAGGGCTGTTGGTGCCCTATCCTGGACCTGTCCATTCTCAACACCTTCCTGGTGGTCCCAAAATTCAGAATGCTTACACTATAACAGCTGCTTCCTATGCTAGCCAAGGACTCCTGGCTAGTCACCCTAGACCTAAAAGAAGCTTATCTGCACATCCCCATAAGAGAATCTTGTAGGAAATATCTACGTTTCAGGGCAGGCTCTATGCACTATCAGTTCTCTGCACTTCCCTTTGGCTTATCTACTGCGCCCAGGATATTCACAAAGTGCCTGGCTCTAGCCATTGCATACTGCAGGCAGAGAAAAATTCAAATTTATCCATACTTGGACAATTGCCTGATTCAGGCGGACACTCAGGAATTGCTACTTCAGCACCTGGCATTTATAAAGACACTTCTAACTTCTCTGGGGTACAACATCAACAAAAATAAATCACATCTGGTGCCCAGCCAAAAGATTGTATTCCTGGGAGCAAGCATGAACACAACTTCCCAGATGGCATTCCTTACTCCAGGAAAGCAGGTTTATTTGGCGAACTACTTCAAACTAATGGCCACCAGAACCCAGCTATCTGCAAGAAAAATACTCCAAGCCCTAGGGTTCATGGTCTCATGCATTCTACTAATTCCATATGCAAGGCTGCATATGAGGAAACTTCAATGGTACTTAAAAAGTCTCTGGTGCCAACATTCTCAGGACCTGGAAACAATTATTCCTATCATTCCTTGTCTAAGGGCAGAGTTCCTTTGGTGAGCAGAGGCTTGCAACCACAACAAGGGACTCCCCTTCACTCAACCCCTCACCACACAAACACTGACAACAGACACATCAGACTATGAATGAGGGGCTCACATGGCTGGCAAATGAATTCAAGGCAAATGGAGCCCAGGACAAATTCACCTACATATCAATCAATAAGAAATGTTAGCTGTATAGAATGCTCCAGCAGCCTTCAAATACCTTATCCTTCCAGGACAACTCATGATAAAGACAGACAACACCACAGTTATGTTGTACATAAACAAGCAGGTGGGAGCGCATTCCTAACCACTCTGCAGGTTAGCCATGGCCCTGTGGAATACTGCCTTGAGCAAGCAAGTGCACCTGCAAGCTCAATTCCTGCCAGGCAAACAAAATTCACTGGCAGACGACTTAAACAGAAATCTGCTGGACCTACACGAGTGGAAACTGGAACCCAACTCATTCAAACTTCTAACCCACAGGTGGGGGACACCAGAGGTGGATCTCTTTGCTTCACCCCAAAACCATCAATTGAGTAAATTTCGCAACAGAAATCCCCACAGTCAAGCATGGAAAGTGGATGCCCTATCCTTTACATGGGAAAATCTCTCAATTTATGTCTTTCCCCCTCTGCCCCTCCTCTCAAAAGTACTACACAATATCAAACAGGACAAACTAAGGACAATCTTTATTGCACCAGACTGGCCCCACCAGCACTGGTACCACTCCTACGCAGTCTGGCAGCAGTGCCATCCTGGCAAGTACATCAGAACCCCTCCCTGCTGTCCCAGCAGGAGGGACAGATTTTGCATCCTCAGCTGCAAGCCCTGAACCTTGCAGCCTGGTTTATTCCCTGAATACACCCCCAGCAACCCTCAGCAAACAGGTGCTGGACGTCATCCTTGAGGGCAGAAGGCCTAGTACTAGTAAATCCTATTCAGAAAAACGGAAAAGATACTGTTCTTGGAACCAGTCTCAAGGAGAGGACACAGCCGTGCCCACCTTACCTCAAATCCTAGATTACCTAGCAGAGCTGCTCCACAAAGGCCTATCCTTCTCTTCTATTAAGATTCATGCCTCAACCATCTCAACTCATTATAATACTGAACCACCTTTCTTTTCTCACCCTCTGGTAAAACAGTTCCTGAGAGGAGCTAACAATTTAAGATCCCAGAGGAGAGCTCCCACCCCTACCTGGAACCTTAACTTTGTACTTGAGAAGCTCAAGCTTCCCCCTTTTAAGCCTGCTGCTGCAGCACAGTTAAAATTCCTCTCTTGGAAAACAGCCTTACTTCTAACCATCACTTCAGCAAGGAGAGTGTCTGAGTTACAGGCACTAATGGTTGTGGAACCCTTCATTATTTGCCATGCTGACAGGGTTTCCCTCAGTACTAACCCATCTTTTATGCCCAAGGTGGTATACAGTGTTAAGAGAAAAGTTTTAAAAACATACTGTTATTTGTCTTTTTCCTCTTCTTGCAAAGTGAACATGTTATTTGTTGGGATATGTCTATCAAAGATGGGCCTCATCTGTGAACAAATTGCAGCATTGCTTATAAACCTGAATAATATCTGTTTTCTGCTTTTCAGAATAAAGAGACTTGGTTATAGCTTAGTGAAGCCTGGGATAAGGACGCACGGCCGAGTAACAATTTACTGAAGCAGGCTGTGTGTCCTGGAAAATTTGAGCTACCATTGTTGAACTAAACATTCTGTGCTTCTTGAACATTCTATACTAACTGTTGGTTTGAGGTAATTTTTGATAAACATGTTTACCACAGGAGTTTTTCCATAGCCAACTGTCAACGGTCAGAAATGTAACAAAAAGTTGTTTTGCTTGCAGTGTAAAAGTTGATGTCAATAAACAAGTTGACCAGAGGAGGAGATCATCTTGGCCAACATGATGTGTAATCTGGTTAGCTGCTAATAAAGAAGTTTTTCATCACCTGAGGCAGATGTGACTCGTCTGAATTTTTCTTCTGACATTTTGGTCCTTCGGACCGGAAACCTCTACGAAGATACGGATCAGACCGACAGAGAGACCGAAAACCTGTGCAGGTGAGGGTTTCTCATCTTAAGATTCCCTCGACTGAAAGCCCTCTGACTGATTTGTCGTTGAGAGGAGGCTGGCCGCTCTCTGATCCCTATCTGAGGGACGGTTTCTGAACGAAAAGGGAAAACGGAGTCTCATCTGGTTCAGGTAGGATGAAAACTAAATTTTCTTTTAATTTAATTTAACCTTGTCGACAAGGTTTTTATTTTTACTTTTAGTTAAGGGTGGGTAGGATTACTTGTTAAGATTATTTTGTTAGGATCACCCGTTAAGATAGCCCCATTTTATAATAAGCCCTGTAAAGTAACTTTGATACAGTCCTAAAATAAGAAATCTAGGGGAAACATGGGTTCAAGTTGCTGCAAGTGTGAGAGTGATGCCTGTTTAAATGTTGATGCTAAGTATATGAAAGGTTTAAACAAAAATAATGTTCAATTTTTGAAAAAGTGGAAGTTGAAATATGATTTTGATGGTACACTGAATAAGAATGCCCGTGCAAAATTGGTTAGAGATTTGAAAAGAGATGCAGGAACTAGAACTAAAAAGCAAAGACAATTGGGATTTCCCCAAACACAAAAATGGTTAGAAGAAGCAAATAAACGAGCTATAAAAGAAAAACAGTGCCAGGAAAAAGAAAAAATAAATCAAAAGGGATCACTGGTGCCAAGTGGAAAAGTAGCTTTATTTTTAGATAAGGAGGATGAGCATACAGTTTGTACAGTACAAAAGCAGGCAACTGCCCCACCGTATGGGGAAACTGCTGCTGCCGTACCGGCAGAACCTCCTCAATATCGGTCTAAAGATGTGGGATCTGTACAGCAGGGTGGGTTATTGGCTGCTCAAGGAAGTGTTGTGACCCCTCCAGTTTACCCGCAAATTCCCGTAGTACCCAAGATTGCTTTGCAACAGGTAGACCAACCTATGCAGTTAAGGTCAGGACCAGCAGGGCAAGGACATTGGGCCATTAAACTTTCTGACTACTCAGAAGCTCTTCCCTTAATACAAGTTGCGAACCCACAAGCAGGGGATGTTGGACAAGAACCAACTATTTTAGTTTATCGTCCCTGGGCTAGAGAGGATATAAAACGAGCTACAGATGGTATTCCTCATCCCAAGGTTAATTTTCAAAAGTTTTCTGAGGACATAGTTGGTATGCGTTTAAGTTATTATCTAAATGGTTTAGAAGTAGAACAAGTAGTGCGACAAATCCTGGGTCCAGATTGGCACTTAGTTTGTGGTACTTGGACATGTAAGGCAGATGACGGCACTACATTAAAGCATAATTCTGGGGTGTTAGACACGCGAGACACTGATCTATTAAAGAGAATTTCTGATAAGTGGCGTCCAAGAGCAGATTGGACAGTAATAAATCAGTGCATCCAAAATGATGATGAATCTGTAGATCACTATATTGTAAGATTGACAGAAGTGTTCAATAACCATTGTGGAATGATGATTCCGCAGGATCAGACCAATGATAGTCCGTATGAACAGCAATTGAAAAATGCTTTTCTTAAAGGTTGTAAGGCTCCGATAAGTAGTTTTATAACTAAGCATATGGTAGATCATAGAACATGTAGACTGCAACCTTTGTTTGAATATGCACGGCATGCTGAGCGCCATTTCAATTTAAAAAAGAAAAAGAAAGTACAAGTGTTAGCAGTAGGGGATGATGGTGGTATATTCTTGGTACAGGACCAAAGGGGGCAAGGGCGCCGTGGTGGTGTAAAAAAACATGGGGGCCCGAAATGGGACACGTTAAATGAACCAGGTGGACATTCAGAGGAATATGAGGGAAGGTTAAAACGTGGAGAATGTTTTAAGTGCGGTAGACGTGGGCACTTCGCTGCCGACTGTGAAGAGTGGCTACATCCCCCTCAGCTTACGAGCAAGGGCTCCGCATGACTATATGATAGTAAAGGAAGGCACCAAATTCATTATTGTAGAGAAGAAGAAAGTGAGAATGATTGTGATGATGATGAGGCAGACACTCTCCACGATGAATGTCAGAACACTCATAAGGAAGGGCGGGATTGTGACTGTGAAGTCATAAACCTGGCAAATTTGGGTATTGCTATGCATCTAGATCAAAAACCCATGATAGAGTTTTTGGTTGAGGGACAGAAAGTGGAGTTTTTGTGTGATTCAGGTGCATCGCGTACACCTTTGGGTCCAGCAGTTCTGCCTCTGAACTGCGAAACAGATGAGTTTGTCCTTGTGAAAGCGGCAAACGGGAAAATCTATAAGGAACCACTGTCTCATCCTCTATTGTTCACAGATCCGCAAACAAACCAAACTGTTAGATGTAGGGTAATTATATCGAAAGTTTGTCCAGTTAATTTGCTGGGAAGAGATTTGATGCATTTGTTTGGAATAGCGGCAATTCCCACACCTAAAGGCATTGAGGCGAAAAGGTTAGCGGATGGCTTGGTGGTACAGGGAGTACAAGACTTGTTTTACTGGTATAGCCAGGACTTGATTTCAAATGGCCCGGGAAGGGTTGATACAGATTTGATCAGCCTAGCTTTAAGTAAATCTAGGAGCGGGTCACCGCAGGTTGCGGCGCACTTACATTGTACAATGTTCTATAGAAGGCCCCTGGTCCAAATAAAGAATTTGAAAAAGAATTCTTTAAGCACAAACATGCAAGGATAATTTTAAATGATATGTTTTGGGATACATAAGGTAATACAGTAGTGACCTATACTTTGACCAAGGAAATGAGTTCTTTATATCGCTCAGGTTATAGCCCACATATTTCAATTACTAAAGCGGTGGGGACACATTGGGTAGATTTGGCAAAAAAGGTAACGAATTGGGACACAATGTCCGAAAGTCAGTTGAAGGATCAACAGATCCAGGTACAAAGATTAAATTGGGTGACTTGGGCACAACCAAGTGTGCACTTCAGGGATGACAAAACAGAAATGGTATGACAAATCCTTCTAACTCAAGAGGAAGATAGTGCGTTAAGTGCCTTACCTGTAGATTTATGGTCAAAAGGTAAAGGGGATGTAGGACTGATGAAAACAGCAGGTGAAGTTTGTATAACTCCAAAGTCAGGTTTTAGACCTCGTAAGCACCAATACCCGCTAAGTAAACAAGCAGAGGAAGGAATTAAGCCAGTCATTGAGCAGCTAAAACAGGTAGGAATTCTTGTTGAATGCCCAGATTCACCCTGCAATACTCCGTTGTTTCCTGTGAAGAAACCAGATGGGTCATGGAGGTTGGTTCAGGAATTACAAGCAGTTAATTCGGCTGTGATCCCAAGAGCACTGGTGGTCCCTGACCCCTATACATTACTTAATGATTTACTACCTCAGAACAGATATTTTTCTGTCATAGATATAAGCAATGCTTTTTTCTCCATACCACTACATAAGGAGAGTAGATTTTGGTTTGCATTCACTTATCAAGGTAAAAGATACACCTACACCAGATTGCCACAGGGTTATTGTGAGAGTCCAACAATATTTGCACAAGAAATGGCTGAGAGTTTAGCTCAGTTTGTTCCCCCAGAGGGAAGCCAGGTTCTGGTGTATGTAGATGATATTTTGTTGACCTCACCCACACAGGAAAGTTGTAGAAGGGATACCCTTGCCCTTCTTAGTTTTTTAGCTGAGCAAGGACATAAGGTAAATAAAGAAAAGTTACAATTGTGGAAAGCACAAGTAAAGTACTTGGGTTATTTAATTTCGCAGGCAGGTAGACAATTGGAGAACAAAAGAAAACAAGCTATTCTTGAGGCACCTATGCCTACAACTAAGTGGGAGATGATGTCCTTTTTAGGTGTGACTAATTTTTGTAGAAGTTGGATCCCTAACTATGCTGAGAAAGTAGGGCCATTGACTGCACTAATCTATAACACTCCCATGGCAGCTAAGAATGATATACAGTGGACAAATACGGCAATACAGGCATTTAATAGAATTAAGCAACTGATAGCAGGATCCTCTGTTTTGGGTTTTCCCAACTATTCTAAGCCGTTTATACAAATGGTTGATTGTAAAGGAGGATATATGACTTCGGTTCTGGTACAAGTACATGGGGATAAACAGAGACCGATAGCTTTCTACTCCTCCAGATTAGATCCTGTTGCAAGGGCATTGCCGCATTGTGTTCAAGCTGTAGTGGCAGCCGCCATGGCAATACAAGCCTCAGCACCATTAGTTTTGTTCCACCCATTACACTTGCGGGTTCCACATTCAGTTGCTACTATACTTTTGCAAGATAAAATAACCTTTTTATCTCCTAGTCGACATTTGTCATGTATGACAGTGCTGCTGACAAAGCCTCATATGGCCATAGAAAGATGTACTACTCTTAA
Source organism: Protopterus annectens (assembly GCF_019279795.1). Lineage (NCBI taxonomy): Eukaryota > Metazoa > Chordata > Ceratodontiformes > Protopteridae > Protopterus > Protopterus annectens. The sequence goes on from NC_056728.1 coordinate 48,703,553, forward strand.
TCCGGCAACACTTTTGCCGACTCCAGAAGAAGGTACTCCACACGTTTGTTTAGAGAGCATTCATGACAAAGTGCTTCCCTGACCAGATTTAACGGATATTCCTTTGGTAGATTCTGATCTCGTTTTGTTTGTAGACGGATCAGCAAAGAAAGACACTGTAGGAAAAACACTAGTAGGGTATGCTGTCACCATAGAAACTGAAGTTTTGGAGGCAAAAAGATTGTCAAACATTTATTCTGCACAAGCAGCTGAGTTGGTGGCTTTGACTCGAACTTGTACCTTAGGGGAGGGTAAAAAAGTGACAATTTATACAGATAGTCAGTATGCTTTCTCCACTGTACATGTTTTCGCTCAACAATGGAAGAATAGGGGAATGGTTACTGCGACAGGCAAACCAGTAAATCACAGAGATTTAATTTTACAATTGTTAGATGCAGTGCAACTACCACTTCAGATAGCGATATGTAAATGTTCCACACATACCAACAGAAAAGATCCTGTCTCCAGGGGAAATGCACTTGCTGATATGGCTGCAAAAAAGGCAGCTCAAGAAAATTATTTGCTTTTGCATGACAATGATTTAGAGCCTGGACACCTCTTAGACTTAGAGACACTAAAAGTAATGCAAACATTTACAACACAGAAGGAAAAATGTTGGGTAAAATATGGTATCACTCAACAGGATGGGTTGTATAGGGCATCAGATGGCAAAATGGTATTACCCTCAAACCTTTTTAGGTATGCGGCATTGGTTAGCCATGGACCTGCCCATGTAGGAGTACAGGCGATGATTTAAACAGTGTCTAAGGTGTTTTGGTGTAAGGGGTTTTCAACTTATGCAAAGCAATTCTGTTTATCTTGTTTATTGTGTGCAAAATATCATGCTCATGGGGGAGTTAAAAAGTCTCAGCAGGCATTCCCCACCCCTCCATATCCATTCCACACACTCTGTATGGACTTTATTGAATTGACACCCTCAGAGGGAAAAAGGTTCTGTTTAGTCATTATTGATGCTTTTTCTAAATGGGTAGAAGCTTTTCCAGTAAAGCATTCGAATGCACAAACAGTAGCAAAGCTTTTGACTACAGAAATAATTCCCCGATTTGGTTTACCAAGACGCATTTACAGTGATAATGGGTCTCATTTTGTTAACCAGATTGTTCAGAAGTTGGGTCAAGTGTTTCAAATTGATCTCAAGTACCATTGTGCTTACCATCCCCAGTCAGCTGGACTGGTGGAAAGACACAGCGGTGTCTTGAAGAGTAAGCTCCGCAAACTGATGGCAGAAACACATAGATCATGGACTGCATGCCTTCCTTTGGCACTCCTGTATATGCGAATCTCACCTTCCTACAAAGGACTTACACCATTTGAACTTTTGTTTGGGAGACCATATTATGTCCCGCAGTGGCAAGGATTGTTGCCAGTGGAACATGAGGGGGGTGAGGATCTAGCAGATTATATGAAGAAGCTGCTAAATGTCAAGTCTCTTGTAACCAATGACTCCTTTGCAGATCCTAGAAATGAAACCTTGTTGAGCGTGGCACCCAGGGACTGGGTGTGGATCCGAATTGTGAAGAGAAAGAATTGGTCATCCCCCAGGTGGGAAGGCCCATACCAAGTACTTATCTCGACACCTATGGCTGTAAAGATCGCTGAGAGGTCTTCGTGGATTCATATCACCCACTGTAAAAAACTGAAGACTTTTCCTTCTGCCATTGATATTGGTCAAACTTCACCAGACCTCTGAGCGCAAAGTCTGGCTACAAAGGGGGATTAGCCCAATAGGGGTTAGTTCGTCTCAAACCCAGTGAAGAAATCAACGGCGCGAGGTAGTCCTTAGGGAGGATGGCCATGTTCAACTGGTACTTGAACTGTTACATGATGATTTTGGTGGCGAAAGTAAATATGTCCATGCGAGAAGGAACAGTTGCAAGAGAAAAAGGAATGGTGGTGTTGCAAGCACAAACAGGTGTTACTACTGTGTTTAAGGTGAAACTTTGTGAAGGAATTTTGGACTGTTCTAAATGGAACAATGATGATTTCTTGACTCGTGCAAAATATTTGTGCAATAGAGACTGTACGTCCTGGTCAAATGTTTGGTGGTCAACAGATGTGAATGGATGGGAAACAAGTGGTGCAGTGATACCAGAGAAAGATAAAAGCAGGCAACAGAGAATAAAAATTGCGCATTCCAAGGTACCAAAGTAATTACTATAACCATTGTGTCACCACAAGAAAGTGATTCAGGAGTTTATGGAATCGGAGTGTCTCTTCCAATTGGAAATGATTCTTTGGGGACCCTCCAACTTAAAGTACAAAGCCTTAAGAATGCGACAAGTAAAGCAGATTTTGCCTTCACAGAAGAAGAACAATTGTTACTCGAGACTGGATTCGTACACCATAACGAATGGTTATCTTGGGTTAGATATAGTATATAGTACCCGAGAAGCACATCGTGAGAGCTGTATTTCTTGTGATGAAGGTAAACAGCAAATAGCGACAGTCCCATTGATGCAAGATGAAGGTAACCTATGTCTGTTGAAATTATTCTTCAACAAAACTGATGATAAATGCAAAAATGAAACTCAGCGTTTTCCAGTCATAAGCAAAGTTGAGAAACCGCCTGCAGCGATTTCCTATCCAGGTTCGTATATGTGCATTTCCAGAGATGGCACAGGGAAGAATTATGGCAATATAGGACAGAACTATTGCAATGTTACTGTGAATTGCAATGAGAATCCATTTCTGGAGAACCAAACTCATAGTTTAGCAGACGTATGGTGGTTATGTGGAGACAACAAACTCAGATCAAGGCTTACGATTCCCTGGAAGGGAACTTGTGCACTTGTAAAGTTAATTCTGCCATTCTGCATTTTCCCAGTTCCAGCAAGCAATTTCGTAAGAGAACCTGAATTAAAGCCGAAGTGGTTGAGTAGGAGAAAAAGAGAGGCACCGATGCAATCCTTCGATAACGGTGTCTAAATCGATAGCATTGGCGTACCAAGAGGCATACCTGATGAATACAAAGCAATAAACCAAATAGCAGCTGGTTTTACATCCATCTTTGTCTGGATTCAACCTAATAAGAATGTGGACTGGATCAACTACATTTACTATAACCAGCAGCGTTTTGTGAACTATACCAGAGATGCATTGAAAGGAATTGCTGAACAACTAGAGGCCACTTCGCGGGTGGCATGGCAGAATCGAATTGCGTTGGATATGCTCCTGGCCAAAGAAGGAGGAGTTTGCAGGATGTTTGGGACTTTCTGTTGTATGTACATTCCAAACAACACTGCTCCTGACGGAAGTATCACTCGAGCTTTGAAAGGTTTGGAAATGTTATCTGAAGAATTGGCAGAGAACTCTGGGGTAAATAATCCCTTTACAGACTTTCTACAAGCGTGGTTTGGAAAATGGAGTCATCTCATCAGCAGTTTCCTGGTGTCCATTGGAGTCGCTGTGGCTATCGTGGTGGTATGTGGTTGCTGTTGTATACCCTGTATCAGAGGTCTTTTACAAAGACTGGTTGATACTGCTGTTACGAATACGATGTACCAGCAATTGCAACAGACTGGTGAAAGTGAATACATTGAAATGTGATTTTTTGCAAATATTTTTGAAGTTTAAAAGTTTGTCTTGCCAATGAAGTAATGTATACAAAGAAAAACTTAGTTTTTACCATATATTGCTGAAATAAATAGACAAATAAAAAGTGTTTTCAGGGGGGAAATGTTAAGAGAAAAGTTTTAAAAACATACTGTTATTTGTCTTTTTCCTTTTCTTGCAAAGTGAACATGTTATTTGTTGGGATATGTCTATCAAAGATGGGCCTCATCTGTGAACAAAATGCAGCATTGCTTATAAACCTGAATAATATTTCTGCTTTTCAGAATAAAGAGACTTGGGTATAGCTTAGTGAAGCCTGGGATAAGGACGCACGGCCAAGTAAGAGTTAATTTACTGAAGCAGGCTGTGTGTCTTGGAAAATTTGAGCTACCATTGTTGAACTAAACATTCTGTGCTTCTTGAACATTCTATACTAACTGTTGGTTTGAGGTAATTTTTGATAAACATGTTTACCACAGGTGGTTTTCCATAGCCAACTGTCAACGGTCAGAAATGTAACAAAAAGTTGCTTTGCTTGCAGTATAAAAGTTGATGTCAGTAAACAAGTTGACCAGAGGAGGAGATCATCTTGGCCAACATGATGTGTAATCTGGTTAGCTGCTAATAAAGAAGTTTTTCATCACCTGAGGCAGATGTGACTCGTCTGAATTTTTCTTCTGACATACAGTGTGGCTCTAAACCAGTCCATCCATTTACCAGCCTTTTTCCCTAATCCTCAAAATAAAGGGGAAAGGATCCTGCACTCTTTGGATGTACACAGACAACTCAGGTTCTACCTTGACAGGACTAAGCCTTTCAGAAAATCTGACCAGCTGCTAGTCAGCTTTGCTACAGGGACAGAGGGCAAGGCCATTTCAAAGCAAACCATTGCAAAATGGATAGCACACTGCATCCATTTCTGCTACAAACACCATGGAAAACCTACCCCACAGGGAATCAGAACTCATTCCACTAGGGCTACCTCAACCTCTACAGCATTTCTCAGGGAGTCCCTACCAGGGAAATCCTGGAAGCTGCAACCTGGAGTTCCATACACACCTTCTCCAAGCATTACCACTTACTTGTCTTTTCTAAATCCAGAGCTGGATTTGCCACAGCAGTCTTACAAGGCCTGCTAGCCAGCCCTACTATTACTTGACTGCCTCCACCCTTCCTCAGCTTTGGGATTCAACCCAAGTGTGATGACTGCAACAGTGAAACACGAAGAACATAGTGCAGTTGTGTACACTTGCCATAAATGTAGATGTTTGAGTTTATTCACTGTTGCAGTCCTTGTTACCCTCCCTCCAGCCCCCTGACTCTTCTATGCTTTTTACCTATCCTCTTTTTGGCCATATCATATGGCTATGGTATTTACTTTTTACTGGAGGTGTTCCACACCATGTAATTGCTTCCTATTTTGGGGGCTCCTGACGTCTGGGACAATAAAAACTGATGTAATGGTGTCGGCTGCATGTTTTATACCCCTGATGACCACGTCATGGAAGAGGCGACAGCATCCGACGCAGAAATCCCTAGGCTCTGGTATTCGGGCCGACTGAGGGCTACCTGCAGGCAGATAACCCAAGTGTGATGACTGCAACAGTGAATACACTCGAACATCTACATTTATGGTAAGTGTACAAAACTGTACTTTCTAATCATTGGTCTTACTTTCAGTTTTGACCATGCTGGCCATTCATCCTCCAACCCTTGTCTGTACTCAATCCCTGTACCATTCCCTAAAGTATTCATCCTACCCATATGCCTCCACTCCCTTAACTCATCTATGTGTCTTCCACAGCTCAGCATAAGCCACGTTTTGAAATGCAGCACCATTTCTTTGTCCATGCTTCTTTAACTTTACTCCCACTCTTAAAGCATGCAATGGCATGATTGCTGTTGGCTGCCATTGCCTTCTCTTGTACCTCTGACCCTATCCATCTTGGTTAAGGCAATGTCCAGAATACTTTACTAGGGCACTCTTTTACCCATACCTCTCAATCTGCATTCATAAAAATCTTTGTGAAGGCTCATGAAAATCGGGATGTTGATTAGTGTAAAATGTACATACTTAGTGATGCAAGTCCTCCCACCCCAATAGGATTGTAGGTTACCACTGTTCAGAAGTACAAGTTTCAAAACCTGGGGTAAATGATAAGTTCTAGACTTAGTGTAGGTTTTGTCTTTATGCCACTTGTTCCAGGCTGTCTGTCTTTTTCTTATTACTTGTTTAGTTTTATAAGTTAGCTGTGAGGATGTTTTAGCTGTTAGTCTCTTTACTCACAGAGAGGCATGGTAAACAAGAATTCTGAAAAGCATGATGTTAAAGTATTCTACCACTTCACATAGAGGTATCCAGTTGTAGTGCCTTAGGCTAGCAATAAAGATTTCTCTGTTAAACTTAGATTTCTCACAGTATTGAAATGTACATTGTTGAGGTATTTGTGATAATTTCTGATTATGTATGTTGGGTGCAGGTCACTTAGGGTGTCAGGAAGGATTCCTGCTTCTGATTTTTTTTTTTTTGGTTTGGTAGTTAGTATACAGCCTAAGGCATTTCTTTTTTGGAGTTTTATCATACTTAGTGGAAATTTTAATCAGCTGAGTAAATCTAAACAGATTAGTATTTAAAAGGTCACGGCCGTTAGATGGTGAGGTGGACCAGTCTGTTAAGTTTCCTGCCTTGAGGATTATTCTATCTTGCTTTATGTACAGTGAAATCAGTGATGCAGACGTATTGTCAGTATTAAAGGATATGCATATACCTACTGTGCAGAATACTTTTTTATGTATTAATTCTAAGAAATGCTGTTAAAATGCCAGCATTATCAAAGCCTGGTATGTTTCACACAAAGCAGATCCAGCAGGTGCTATTTATGCAAAGTAAAATTTCTGAAAAACAGTTCTACCAACTGCATGTTTGCACAACAGTGGGGGAAAAGTGTAAAGCTAATTAACTCTGAAAATAGCCAACCTTATCCATGGGTGAACTAGGTGGCCATCTATGGTGCCATTTGGCCAGGGTCACTTTTGTGGTTTGTGTGTGTATGCATTTTATTTCCCAAGAAAATGGGAAAAAGTACTGTTGCCACAGTGACTTTTGTGCCATGTAAGTAAAGTGCTGTAATTTCCAGGCTTTTGAATAAGGCCCCACCAGTGATCTACACAACAAATAAGGATTTTTTGTTTCAATCATAGGTAGAACCTAGATAGAGGCCCAGGAATTTTACATTAGACTGAATGGAATGGTTTTTCTAAGTATTTTAAAAGGCAGAAAAAGACTGCTTGGACTGTAGTAGGTATTTTTTTTCTTGGTATGCTACTGGATACTGTGGACTAAGATAATAGCTGAGTGAAGTAAGCTGGAAATTGCCCCCCGGTCTTTTCCTCATAAAATTTGTGGATTGCAGCCATTAAATAATGGCTGGCAGTTAGCTTTCAGATTCAATATTCTTCAAAAATAATGCTAAATATTTTATTTTAGTTGTCATTGTCGCAGTTTTCAAAGTATGCAAGAGCAATATTTAAAATCTATTTGTGATTTGGGGCCTTTATTCTTCCATTATTATTTTTAAACACCTTTATTTAATATCACAACATAGGCACACAAATTAATAGAAAAGAAAGGAAAACAAATCATATTAACATTTAATTCCTGCATTCCCCTAAACCTCACTCCTCCTCTGGAACTTTATCTTGCACATATTGTTCCCACAAATTCCATTTCAAGTAATTTGCTCCTTTCCATTTCTAAAAAGGCCTATTCCAGTTCTTTTTATCTGTAGTACAATATACATTACTTGATATTCAGTTGGTTTAGATTTAGATTTTCATTTTTAGTAATTGCTTTTTGACAGCCAAAAGAATTAAGCATAATAAGGCCTTACTATGTCTAGGCAGTTCAGATCCTGTTTTTCAGCTCAGAAGAATAATTTCTGTCATTACAGACATTTGCTTCCCAGTATTTCTGACAGAGTACTATGTAGAGATTTTGTGAAACCTGGCAACTCATTCCACAACCCCCACAAAAAAAAAAAAAAAAAAATGTTCCTAGTTACCTCTTTGTCTGCTGTTACACCCACAGCATTTAATATCTACCTGAGGAAAAATTATTTGAAGTCTGCTTGGGATGTAAAAACACCTATGCAAACACTTCCAAGCAAAAATTCTAGACCTTTTAGACTTTGCATATTTAGGAGCCATACATATGTCCACCCACTGTTCCTTTGTAAATTATTTTTCCAGTCTTTTCTAACCTCCTTGGATTGATTGCCAATTATCATGCAATATTTTATATGCCGTACTATTTATTGCCTAACAGCAGCATTTGTTCTAGGTTTGACTTAAAACTCTACCAAAGCATGTTTTTCACTTAAGACTCTCCCAACCCTTTATCTTTGCCTATACTCTATCAATCCCTGTTTTGGAAGGCAGTCTGTAGCCTGCAGTCCAAACAACTTATTGGCCTCATTCCAATCTGTTACCTTTCCCTCTCTCATTATTTGCTGCAAATACCTTGGTTCCTTTGCCAGTTTTCTCTAATAAATTCCTGTCCTCCCTTGTCTGTTTTCTGTGCCGCTTCTTGCAGTAATTCCTATTAGCAAAATCTCCTTTGTCCATTCATCTGTTGCCTTAGTTCTTAGAATACTTTCTGCACCGTTATGAATATACTATTCTATGTGTTCCTCCACTATTTTTGGCTAGAATAATTATACTCTGCCAGTCTACTAAATTTTTGTGTAAAACCAAGTAAAATAAAACTATTATGGCCATTATTAGTTTTAATTGTCAATTAGACATCTGAGTATACAAGTGTACAGAGTCTTTAGAATGGCTATAATTGCACTATGCAGGGTACTATCCATGCTGTCCTTTGCTTAGAGTAACAATTATTACTATGGCATTGCAAGTCTAAAGTGTATTATATGAAGCAAGTTAATACTTGACTATCTTACTGTGGCTGCTTGATGTGTGTTTCTATGTAATATAGTTGAAAAAAATACAGTGGCATTTATTTTATTTATTGTGCGTCAAGGCTGGCAATTCGGCATGTAAAAATCAACTGCCAATCATTAGCGGACCGGAGTTCCGCTGTGGCAACCCCTAACCGGGAAAAGCCGAAAGATACAACATTACAGTCAGACATCTGAAGTACACACAGTCAAAACTTGTCGAAAATTACTATGTACAGGGTCTGTCTGTTGGTGAATGATTAACACTGCTGTTTACTTAAACAGTCATCAATCTGGCTTTGCAGGGGTAATGTGTATTTGCATGAAACAAGCTGGAATAATTTACTATGGCTGGTTACTGTGTGTTTATATGAGACAGAGCTGAAATAAATTACTCTACCTATTTTATTACAATCAGACATCTGAGGTATACAATGTAAAAATGCCTGTAGTGCTATTGTATACAGGCAGTTTATGAATAAAAATGACTTGCTATGCTTTTGTTTGATCATAACAGTCACTGATATGGCTCAGCAGGAGCAATGTCACCAATTGTATTGTATTTTGCTGAAATCATCATAAAAACATAAAAAAACATTGCTAAGACTTATGCATGCTTTTATTTATGTAGGGTTTTGCAGTGTATCAAAGGGTAACAAGTTGGCTAGCATTTCTTTCGCTTTCTGTCACAACTGAATTTCAGCACAGTACACACTACGTTGCTATCTTTGGCAGTCTGGGTGAAATGTGTGTGAAAGCAACTGCTCACTAGAATAGTAGTGCAATGAATAGTGTTGCCATCTCATAGCACTAGGTTCCATGGTTGAGTTACTGTCTGTAGTTCTTTCTTTTGTGAAGTCTGCATGCCCTCCCCATCACTGCATAGGTTTTATCCAGGTGCTTTTCTCTAACATCCCAGAGAACTGCCATAGGTAAAAGTTTGCCTGTAAGTATCTGTGTTGGATGACACAATATGTAACATTGTTGCCTCACAACAAGAGGTTCTTTGGTTCATTTCAGCAGGGTTGCCTTTTGTGCATGTCCTTCCCGTGTTAGTGTGCTTTTTTTCAGGTACTTTGATTTCCTCTCACATCCCAAAGACATGCATTAGGTGGACTGGTACTGAAATGAATTGTCTGTAGGTAACTATGGTCCAGTGGCTGACTGAGTAGCATTATCACCTTGCAGCAAGAAGTACTGTTGTTCATTTCATGGCTGAGATGTCTTCTCTGCGGACTCTGCATAGCCTCCTTGTGTTTGTGTGTTTTGTTACTCCAGGTCCTGCAGGCTCCCAAAGACCTGCAGTAAGTGGATGTATATAGATATGTTTTCAGTGTGCATATGATACAAAAGAAAAGTTAGTGATCTACTTAGTTTCTCTACTTTACTAATAAGCTCTGTGGATAGCAATGACTTTTCCTGGGGATAAATTTTGGAGTTGGAGTCAACTCCTCAGCACTGGACAGACAAAATAAAGAATACTGTGTGCACATGTATGTTTTGTAATAAACTTGGTTTGTTAAGGATAGTGTAAATGTGGGTGTGTGTGAAAATATCATCACCAATTTTATCTGTAGATACTCAGTACTAGGGGCATGTGCATAACTCTTCTGGATAGCAGCAAAAAAAAAACTTTCAAAAGTAAGGAATAAAATGCATCACAGAACATCAAGCCCCTCAGAGTTTAAGGGTCTGGTGGCCCCCACACCTCACAGCTGTGCAAATTCATTTGGCACAACCTTAGTGAAACACTAATCTGGGACCTGCCTACTAAATGAACGGAAGGTCCTTTAATTTGTGTGGGTTCTGTGGACAATGTAAGCATTATTTCTTGTACATTACTTACAGTTAAACTGTAGACGAGTTCACAGATGGCTGATGAAGCTTGATTGGGGGATGGAGACCATGTGATTATTTAACTTTTAATCAAACATCAGAGGTATAATGGAATGTCAATATAGCTTGTCTGGGGGCTGGAGTCAGTGTGGCCATTATCTTGTTAACTTTCCTCACAATCAAACCTCAGAGGTTTTCAGGGAAGGTTACTATAGCTTGTCTATGGACAGAGTACTGTATAGGTGCAACAAATTTAAATTCATTACTGTGATCATTGTGTGTGTGTGTGTGTGTGTGTGTATGTGTATGTATGTATGTATGTATGTATGTATATATATATATATATATATATATATATATATATATATATATATATAAAATGTGTGTGTGTGTCTAACAGCTGAAAAATATTACTGTGGTCATTTGTTCTTTCACTTTTGTCTCAGTATGTCATCAAGGAACACAGAAGATGGCTGCTTGTTGGGGATAAGGGTGTAGAGGTATGCTGTGTTATATGCATGACAGCAACAGCTTGAAATTAATTATTGGTCATTTCTTTCACTTTCATCCCAGTCTACTTCAAGAGGTATACACAAAAGTTGACTATCTTGAGGTGGGTTGGGAGGAAGGTACTATTCCCAGATATAGTTTATTTCCTTACAAGCACTTGTCTTCTCACTTTATTGGAGGTTACTGTTTTATCATTTAACATAAAGCTTTTGATACAACTTATTTCTTCTCTAAGACATAATAGGGCTGAATTTCTTTCCTTAGTCATGACTTTTGTTCAGACTGTCATTTGTTCAAATTTTGGGGGAAAAAGCTCTACAATGCATATTGAAACCCCTAGAACCCCCATGGTTTCTTTGGGCAGGACGCAGATCCCTGACTTACTTTGATTATTTCTTCCACAGTTATTACTGTGCAGTCTTGGCCAGTTGAAAGCACGTAGGAAAAAGCAAAGTTGAAGCTCAAGACTGAATTTCTTTCCTTAGTCATAATTGGATGAAAACATTGTATAAAAGAGTTCAAGAATATTGCTTAGAACAAGTAAAGCCCATAGGCCCCAGGCCGCTGGCTTAAGTTAATTTTTTTCAAAGAATGCAGAAAAAAAAATTGAGAGAAGATGTTGAGAAAGGAAGAAAAAAAGTAATCTGAATGGTATGGGGAGGCCAGGATTGGGGCCCTGGGTTAATATTCACAGGGAAAAATGCAACAGAGTCCTTCACCTTGGGCATAATTTCTTCTAAGGCCAGCCCTGCTGCTGAAAGTGGTTTCATCAGTTTTACTGTATACAGCAGTGCTTAATGACATCTTCCTCCTGTCATGTTTCCTCTTCATCCACTGGACATCACATATCATATACTATAGGCAGTGCATTGCAACTACTGGACAAACATATAAACATAAGGCAGTAGAGTGTGAAAATTAAATAAAAATGGGGAACAAAGTTGCCTTAGCACTGTCATGGAAGGAATTATAAATAGTGAACACTGTTCTGGGCCCTGGGCCTTCTTGTCACAACCCAATAACTACTGCAGAAATCTTCCCGTATAGCAGGGATTTTCCGTACTTCAAACTTGGCTGTGGCGTATTTCTTGCAGAGTTGTTTTTAAGTACAAATACAGGTTTCTTTTTTTTTTTTTTTTTAAAGTAATCTTTATTGATTAAATGTGACACTTTATTGCTGTATTGCACCTGCTGACCATCTATGCCTCCAACCATTTGTACCCATTTGAGACTGTGATCATGGTAGGGTCAGCATCCTAGCAGTCATCAGATGGGCTATATCTTTAGCCCTAGAATTGATATTACTTCCTGTATACTTGAGTACTAGTACTTATTGTGTAGTTGTCACTTCTGTGGGAATTTTAAGTCCACACACTTCTTTGCCCCCCCCCCCCCATGCAAATGCTTTCCGTTAGGTCTGCGGTTTCAGCCATTGTGAATTAACAGTATGTTCAACCACAAGATGCATGTCTTTCTCATTCTTCCCTTTGAGAGACAGAAGGACCTGCACCATCCCTTCTCTCCTTCCCTAGGTATCACCTTCAGCACCCTAGCTATTATTCAGTGAGATGTCATCTGGTTTATAGTTAGAACTGTCAATCATGCAACAGCGCTAGTAGATGCATGTTTTATTGCTGTTATGCTTTATTTGTCTGTCTCAGAGATCAACATATTCATCACTGGACACTGCAGTTTTGGCTCCTCTTTCATGTCCATTTTAGTGTTGAGGGTCATAGAAGTGCCTCAGTTTTCAGAGCCATAGTCAGATCCTGAGAAGGATGGCTTGATGCATCTGCATACTGCTGAACCACTTCACATTTGGTGAAGTACTCTGACTTTAACTCCTAAAGGTGCATCACTCCTCTGCTTCTCTTTGACATGAGACAGCTCCAGTTTCTCTTCTTTCACTGGCTCGGTTGTAGTGCCAATGAGAGAGACTTTTTGGATCTTGTTGCAGATAAAATGGAAGAGTATTGGAAAAGCAATTTAACACTAATGTGATCTTTAAAAATACTGGTACAGTGCAATGCTGAAGATATTGCCAACTTGTGTTGAGTGAGGATCTGGTATTTAATTGTGGGTGCTTAATTTGGAGTAGGCAAAGGGCATAGCTCTCTCTCTCTCTGCAAAACATCTCTGATTTTGCCTAATATTTTTTACTCTGTCCCTTCATGAAAGTTACCATTTTCTGTTAAATCACTGAGGATTACAGCCAGTCAATAATACCAATTCATTAGAGATTCATTTTCATACTACTGCTTGTTTGCTTGTTCAGAAAATGCAAGTTGATGCAACACTTGTTCTGTTAACCTTTTAAGTGAATTACAGCATTTTGTAAAACTTGTTCCTTTTTTGGGCCTCTTTGCAGCTGTTATTTTTAGCTTTGTCTCGAATTCAGCAGTGAATTGAGCAGTGAAGTTCAGAGGTATTTTGATCTGTTACTCATAAACATGTTTTTTTTTCAATTGCTGTGTTATATAGCCATATCTTTTAGGAACAGTTTGCTAATGCAAAGCTTGTTCTAACAATATATTAAGTATGTAAAATCTGCACCTGCATTTCTGCATTGCCTGTAATTCTTGAGCTAAAAAGTTGAGGGGCAGAGGTGGAATGCATTATGGTGCACTGTGTGCTTCTGACAGCAGTAAGCTGAAATACATGTCTAAGCCATTATTTATTTATTTGTGTATCCAGCTGTTCCCAAGTAGACACCTAAGATGTGCACAATTGTGCAGATGGCAGTCATTTTAGTCACATCTATACATGTGTTTGTCTCTGTGTAGAAGGCATAGGTCTCAACTGTCCCCAATTTTATCTCATATTTTTGGTCTGATCCTCATAAAAACTTTTCTTTTTTTCTGGCAAATTGTTGTTTGCAGTACCAAATAATGGAAGAAATTTGAGGTTTCAGACTTCATATTTTTTAGGAAATGATAGCTCATGCAAAATATGTTCTACTAGTAACTTTATAAGTATATAAGAAAAGTATGTAAGATGACCGAGAGGGCATGTAGGGGGTTGGAGTGGGTTGCACCATATGGGTCTTACAGCAGTGAGCTGAAACACATTTCCTGGGACATTATTTATGTATGTATTATTTCATTTGATCACAAGCAGACAGTTAAAGGTGCACACAGTCACTCAAGTAGCTGAAAGTTCCCCAACCATGTTTTTTTTAAACAAGAAACATCTTTATTAAATTGTTACTTATGAAATAGCAATAATACATTTATATAAATGAAAACAAGCCATACAGGCATATTTTCAGTTGCAAATGTTATACATCACTTATAATCTGTCTAGGCATTGTCAGTCAAACATTACAAAGCTCATTCAATACCAGTCTTCCCCTAAACCTCATTCCTCCTCCAAAACATTCTTCATATATTATTCCCACAATCCCCATTTTTGTATATAATTTCCTCATATCCTTTTCTAAAGATCCCACTTCCAGCTGTTTTCTCTCAGTAACTATATCCAGTACTTCAAGTACAGCTGGTTTAGACATTGATTTCCATTTTTAGTAATTGTTTTTTTGGCAGCCACCAGAACTAAACTCAGCAAAGCCTTACTGTGTCTAGGTAATTCCAATTCTGTATCATAGCTCAAAAAAAGTAATTTCCTTAGTTTACACCAGTTTGCTCACATATTAATTCTGTTAGAGTCTGCAGGGAATTTTTATTGTCTGCCAACTCATTACACTCCCCAAAATATCTTCCCAATTGCCTCTTTCTTTCCCATCACACCTCCAACATTTGCAGTCTACCTGTGGAAAAATTCTTTGGAGTCTGCTTGGGGTTTAAAAATACCTATGCACACACTTCCAAGCAAAGATCTGAAAACTTCTAGACTTTGTTGTGTATTTTGGGAGCCATACATATACCTCCAATTGTTTCTTTGTAAATTTGCTTATCCAGTCTCTCTTCCCAATCCTTTCTAACCTACTCCAATTGATTCCTATAGTTATCAAGCAATATTTTATATGCCAAACTAATTTTCCCTTTTTAACAGAAGCTTCTCTTTTAAATTCTACTAAAAACTCTGCCAGTACTCATCTTTCACTTAGGATCCCCTATTTTTTCTCTTTCCGTATTGATATCAGCCCTTGATAGGGAAGGCAGTGTCTAGCCTGTAGTCCAAATTAATTATTGTCCTCTTCCCATTCTTTTACCTTTCCCTCTCAGTTTGTTCCCAAACCTTGGTCCCTTTGCCAGTTTTCTCCAGTAAATTCCATCCTCCTGTTGCCTATTCTCTGTAACCCTAATTGCAGTCATCCCTATCAGCAAAATTTCCTTTCCCCATCCCTTTGTTGGCTTAGTTCTTAGAATATTTTCAGTTCCCCAACCATGTTGTAGAGAAATAAGAATATGTAAAGTTAAAACTAATTATATTAATGAAACTGCAGTTATAAGCCAAGAAAGCAGGTTTTTGTAACTTTTTGTAATGCACTAAGGATACATTTCTGGTACTTAACAAAAAGATACATTTACACATTTGTGTCTTAAGTCCATGAGTGCAAATTTATGCACATGCATTTTTCAAGTAATGTGAATGTGGACCCTCTGTTATAAATTTTGATGTTCTCCTGCAGTAATTGTGAAAAGTGGGAAAGTTATGCCCATCTAAGTTCTCTTGCTCAGTTGGAGTTAGGGGGAAAGTTTCTGCAAGTCAGAGTTTTACAAACTTTGTAATATTCACTCAAATGTATATCAGTACACATCTAATTATTGTTTTTATGCTTGTATATGTTTATTAGTGTTGTCATAACTGTTGGAGCTTTTCTCCTAGGCTCTTCACTTAAAAAGGGCATCTTCCTTGCCCTTTCAGGCCATCCCAGTAAACAAATACAGTAAATAAATGAATAAAGTGGTATCTAAACAGGAAGTTGTGGAAGTGGCAGGAGAGCATATATGTAGAGAAGATATAGTAAAACAGTGAAAAGGGCAATCTGGAGAGCTATGGAAGTAATTTTAAAAGGATTGATACAACAAAATGAATAAAGGTGGTAGCTCCTCAGACATATCCAACTATAGACCCATTGCCATTCTTTCTCCACTAGCCAAAATAATGGAGAAATGTGTACACAAGCAACTAATGCAATATCTTACACAGAATAACTTGCTATCCAACTCCCAACATGGTTTCAGGCCATACCACAGCACCACCTCAGCCCTCCTTTCCTTTACTATTGCCATAAACCAAAACAGGAATGACAATAGGCTAACCTCCACCCTCTTTCTTGACCTATCAAAAGCCTTTGACATGGTCAACCACAAACTTCTCGTTCTTTCACTAAAATCTATTTCCCTTAACAAGCCTGCTATCCAGTGGTTTCAGTCCTACCTGATTGGTAGACAGCAGGTGGTACTATGGCAGGGCAAACTCTCCAGCCAGTTACCTCTCACACTTGGTGTCCCTCAAGGGTCCACACTAGGTCCACTACTCTTCTCTATTTTTTTCAACAACCTTCACACTGCTATCCCTAAAGCCACCTACATCCAATATGCAGATGATTCCACTCTGATCTGCTCAGCCACCTCCCCATCCGAACTGCAAACCTTAACCCAGAATACATGTAACACTATCGAGAAATGGCTCACCAACTAACGCATACTTCTGAACCCCAATAAAACTAAACTTCTACTCTTCTCCCCCACTAGTAGATCTACCACACTTTCATTATCTGTCACATCTAACAATGATACCACTATTTCCCCAGATCATCACACCAAACTGCTAGGGGTTATCATAGACAACAATCTCAAATTTGACCTACAGGTCAACAAAACCATACAGACCATCAATAAGAAGCTTAGATCACTGTATAGAAACAAGACATTTTTAACCCCACTGGCTAGGACTGCAATCGCCCGATCACACCTACTCTCTACTCTTTTATATGCCTCGCCTGTACTCTCAAACCTCAACAAATCCAAACTAGGTAAGCTGTCCCATAGCTACAATCATATTGCCAGATTCGCCACTGGCTCCACCTATAGGACTAACCACTGCCAGAACCTTAAACAACTAGAGAGGCTAGAACTGCCCAGCTTAATTCAATTCAATCAACTCTTAATAACGCACAAAATTTTGTATCACCCTGAGGATACCCCCATACTTAAAAATGTTATTAAGCCATATAGCAACCTGACATCCCTATAGTCAGCCGATAAACTACTAGTCCAAACCCACAAAGCTAATAACTCTGCTGGTGAATCCCCGTTTGCCAACTTCGTTGGCAAAACCTGGAATTCATTGCCAAACTATATAACCCTACAATCCTCCAAAATTCTCTTTAAAAAAACCTCAGCAACAGTATCTCAAAGTGAATTGGCTATGCCCATGTACCAACCCTGATTAAGTTATAAACTGAAAGCAAAACTGTAATTATCATAACTTGTAACTACGTCACCAAGCTCTGCTTCCAATCTGATGTCTCTTACTTTTAATTGTGTCTGTCCATGAGAATTGAGTGTCCCTACTAGGGAACACTACTAAGCCATTGTATAAATTCACTTTGTTTTTATAATTGTTTGCTAACTTCTGTGTAATCTATGTAAGTTTGTCTATGTGGAGCTTTTCTCCCTGGGCCTCCACTGAAAATGGACATGTATCCAGTCGGACTATCCCGGTAAACAAATGTAAAATAAATAAATAAAAATAAAATAAAGGGCACTAGTCTAGTTTGTTAGGGAAGTGAGGGAAGACATAAGAGAAAGGGAATATGGTTCAAAGCCAAAGAAACATTGTTGAGGGGAGGTTATGTCGTGACTACAGGAAGTAGCTAAGTGTGTCAAGAGGAGCAGTATAGAAATGAAAAGTGGAAAAGCACAGTATTAGACAGGGAAGAAGCCCTTCACATTTGTATGGGAAAAAAAAGGAAAGTGACAGAAAAGATGAAATTGTTTGGGAAGTGCAAAATTGTAAGAAGGCCAGCGAATAGATGAAAAGTCATAATTCATACTAGTGTTCACCTAGAAGCAGAAGGAAAGTTCCAGTCTGTGAAGACAGGATAGAGCTTGAGTGGTTGATGAACAGTGTAATAAAATAGCAGAGGAGGAGGAAAGACCACATTAGGGACTGAAGGATACTGAGGCACAAGTACCAAATGTGATCCTATCTGAGAGACTAAAATGGATGGTTTGTGTTTTATGACTTCTGATAGACTTATTCAGCAGGTCCCTTAAAGTAGGGGTGACTCTGGGAGATTAAAGGCACCACATGGTGGTGCCCATCTGAAGTAGCAAAACAATTCCCGAGAAACTAGAGGCCTGTGAATCATACGTTAATGGTGGATAGAATGTGGGAGACTGCCCTTAATTTACAGACATGCAATTCACTGTGGGTACCCTGGTCCTGTTCTGTAACTGGATCACGTGTTACCCAAAGATCACTATGTGGATGCGATCTGTTTAGATTTCAGCAAAACCTCAGGTCTACAGTGCAGTCTGTCTGCAAACTGAGAAAGTTAAGTGTGGGTAACGAGCTGTGTGTCCTGATGGAGAAGTGGTTAGATAAGGAGTAGAGGCAGTAGTGAGGGAAAGACTCTCAGAAGGTACGAAGATGACAACTAGAGTCTTACAAAGTTCGTCCTGGCTTCAGCCATATTTAGTGCGTTTGTCTTGGACCTTACTTAGGGAATGAAAAACAGGATCTTGTTCCTTGGAAGATCACACCACTTACATATGTGTTGTCGTTAAAGAATGGGGGCAAGGCTGACAACCTTGCTTCACCCCATTCAAGGGTATGGTACCACACCTAGAGAATGGATAGTCTATGGTCAGTACTCATTTGGAGGAGTTAGTCTACAAACATTCAAAGCAGGAAAAGGACCTGGGTGTATTATTAACAAAAAACTCAGTTTGTCTGGCTCAGTATAAAAATGTGGCAGTAAAGCCATATCAAATGCTGTTGTCTGGGTGGCCTGGAATGTAGGATTATCAAGGTGATAATTGTACATTATTTGGTGTTGGTAAGGCCACTGCTGTAGGCCTTATAGGAAAAGGGAGGTCAAACTGGTGGAGATGGTATAATAGAAGATGACTGGGAGGGTGAGAAGATGGAGAGCATTACATGAATCCGAGGATAAGGGAGCTGAACCCTTTTTTCATTGTAAAAGAGGAGTCACAGGGTGGCTGTAGGTATATATTGCATTAAAGGGAAAATTTGATAGGTTACTTGGGAAAGGAAGGAAGTGGCATGGCTAGGAGATAACACATTGTAATTTTGATATGAGAGAGTTTCCCACACAGAGGGTAGTTTAAAGGTGAAATTGGTTGCCAGAATATGTGAGAGAAGCTAAGGTGATTGGGATCTGTAAGCCATTGGGAGTCCTGGAGGGATGGTGTGGAAGGGGGCATGAAGGTAGCCTTGTTAGGCAACCTGCAACAGTCAGGCAGACCAAAACAGAGTAACAGTCTCTCTTTTTTTTATACATAATAGAGTAAGAAAATAGTACTTGAATATTCCCTACTAATACATGGCATAAGACAAAGATTGTGTGTCATATAATAAATTATTAAAAAAGTATTTTATATATTTTGATAGCTGAAGTGATGACATGTTTAACTCATTCGCTCCAGTACAGCTCTTTTGAGTGTGTACCCTTAACTTCCAGTGGTTATGGCTTGAGCATTTAAAAAATGAAGTTGTTATCTTAGTCATACCTCTACTGTACAGATTTTTGCAGAATGTCCAGATTTTTACCTCATATTTTTGGTCTGTTTTTCATAAAATTCTGGTTTTGTGTCAAATCATTAAAGACTGAAGTTAGAAAATGACGACAGACATTTGAGTTTCAGACTCTATGCCCTTCAGAAAATTCATGCTAATGCAAAACCTGTTATTCTATCAATTTTCTAAGTTTCTAAGAACAATATTTAAAAATTGTCCCTGTTTTTGGCCTTTGTCACACTTTTTTGTATTGCTTTGTCCATGTTTCTTGGTCTAAGATGCTGAGAGGTATGCTTACAGTTCTAACAAATACTCATTGACAAAGGTCAGTTATCAATACAATTATGTTTCCCATCATGTATGCTTCACGATAAAATATTCTGATAACTTCTATGTAGCATGGTTTTGGAATTATTAATACAAATGTGAACAAGCAATATTTGATGCCTAGAGGCTCAGTAGGAGGAAATAGCAGAAATGCCTGGTGGAGCACACAGCTGTAATGAGTTTGAATTATGTTGTAACTTCATAAATATTACTTTTTTTTTTTTGGTTATGAGTATCTTATTTGGGACTATCTTTCATTAAATGAAGGAGATCTTTAAATGGAAGGCTTAGGAATTCTCTGATGCCTAGACTAGGTACAGGCATTGGCATTGTCTGTGCTTGTCCAAACCTCTGACTGTTCCTGCAGTCCTGAAAGTCCTGCTTGATGCATTTATAGTGCCTCTTTGGAGTCCCACCATGCTGCTAGGACGCCAGGTCATTTTTGTAGGGTTCATAACTCCCACAAACACCTATATAAGAACTCAGTGTTTGATTTAGTAGTGGTGTTTCTGGATTCCATCAAGTTATAAACTTCACCCAAGAACTTTCTTCCCAATAATGAGGAGAAGAGAATCTTTAATCACTTTGGGAAGAAAGGTGCTTACCTTAGCTGCCCTAGCTATTGGAGCCCTTAACTTCCACTTATGTATGTTGAGGTTTCAGAAGTCCCTCATTAGGCAGTTAATACAGAAGGCACAGGAGGTAGATTATTACTTCCAAAAAGGTCGGGGAGGGGGGGAACTGCTTGATCCTTGCAACCTTTATTCGCAAGTTGTGAAGCAGTTCATAAAATGTGCTGTGATACAGACTACAGTTAGGAGGCATGCCTGGTTGAGGACAGTGATGTAATTGACTCTCAATGATGGCAGCGGATGGTTGACAGACTGCAGAGCCAGCTCCATTTTCTTCAGTTTAATTTTGGATTTGTTTCATATTATTTTACATGGGTTTGATGTTGAACAATTGTGGTGATTCTGTCAGATGATATATTGGTTCTTTTGCATGTCCAAGTGATATTTGCTATTTGAAGGAGAAACTGAAGAGAAGAAATGATCAATTAGATGACAGTGTGATTTGGGCGCTTCAGTCTGTGTTTCTGTAGAGAAAGAGCAGAAGCAGGTTGAAGTGGATGGGAGAAGGAAGTGAGGAGTTCACTCTTTTGTGCTGGAAGAGCGGGCGCTTTTGATTATTCTTTATAAGTGACTATTTTATTACAATTTCCTGCCACTTAATATTAAATTGATATTAACTAAGTAAGCATTTCCATGGTGGTAGGTTTTGTTAATGCTCAAATATGATTTTAGCAGTCTGCAGATTGAAGTACTCCTTGGCAGAAGTTCTGTGGCTCATTTTTGTGAACTCTTTGAGTGTTTCCTGAAATTTTGAGATTTCTGGACATTTGGGGCACTGCTACTTTTGGATTTAATTTTATTGTATGTTGTGATGCCCATGCCCTGTCCCAGCAATCAAGGAGCCTCAATCCTCACCACTAACACCAGAGAGGGTGTCTCTTATAGGAGAAAGGATAACAAATACACACAGTAAAGTGCAATTTACCTTAAGAGCACACAGAGATTACAGTCAGTCAGGGGCTGGTCGCTCCCTTTCTCCCCAGGTCCCCAATAAGACTCCGCACTGGCACAGCTATAGGGTCCAGATCTCAGCCTAGCTGGCAAGCTAAAACATCCAGTACCCTCTCTGTCCAACCATTGCTTTGTGTCCCTGCCCAAGTAACTGATACGCACACACTTAGAGATAAGTATTTATACAACTTCACAGACACTCCTGGGAAAGGCTGACACAGATTCTCCAGCTATGCCCCTATACCCAGACTATAGGGTAGTAATTCCTGCCACCACCAGCTAATAATTATCAGCTACCCAAAGGCCCTTAAAATGGTGCCCAATTATTACTGTGCAATATTATTATCCAATAGTAGTGTAACTAAGCAATCAAGGCTTATTGGAAGGGCTTATTACAGGATCACTTATAAGCATGCAGTGTACTCTAGAGCTTAATTTATCTCTACATAAACCAGCCACAGTTGAAAAGGGTTTAAAAATATTTAATAATAAATACTAAAAACACAAGACAATACTACTACACCACAGTGCTATACAAGAGTTCAGAGATCGCGCAGAAACTTAAAATAATTCAGTAGTGCAGTTTTGACATAACAGAAAAACACTTAGTCTAATCTTCATAGTCCTAGCTATTTCTACAAGAAAACACACTTCTAAGATAACTTACTTAAGACAACAGGCAGTGCTGAGTTAGATGTCCAAGATCAAAATGCTTAACAATCTCTGGTTCTCACTGTTTGAAACTCCAGTTCTGATAAACATTACATCATCTTGTTCACCCTTCCTGGAGTTCCCAGGCTACATATTAACTGCATTTACATTATTTTACACTTAGAGCAATAAAGGCCATTCAACATGTAAATTATGGTCATTAATTTTAGCCTTGAAAGAATAGGTAGGAAGCCTCCATCCAGCCAGACTGGAGCCAACTTGTAAAACATCAAAGGTAGTGATGAAATAATTTTAATTTCAAAGGACCACCAAGAATTGCTTGACTTAGCTCTCTTTACAGCAGATGGCAATGTTGCCACATTGTTTTAAGTTCAACATTCACAGTATTTACAAATAATAGAATGATGTACCAAATTCTATTTGGCTAGGCTGGCAGCCTTCACACATCTCTACCCAATCTTCACATATGTATTTATTTATATATTTATTTATTTTCCTTTGTTAATCAGGTTACTCCCACTACACTATTGTGGTATTTATACTATTAGTGGAAATTTGGCCAGGGGATCGGGGAGCTTCCCCTACTTTTCTCGGTAAGTGCAAAATGATCTTTTGCATCTACCTAATGCAACCACCAACACAGGTGGTTGGGACTCAATTTAACATCTCATCCAAAGAATGGTATGCTCAGGAGTGCAGGTTACTTGGTTGCCCCTGATCTAAAAACAATCTTTTTCTGCATCCCCATAGCCAACGTAGATAGACCAGATTTATAGCAGGAGGTGTCTACCATTTTGCAGGACCAAGGGCATTTACATGCACCCGTGCCCATACTTATCCAGGCAACATCCCTGGAGGTGATCCTGGCGGCACTAGAATTTATTCCGAGTTGCTTCCAGACCCTGGGCTTCTCCCTAACTCTTCTAGTCACATTTACTCCATTAGGACAGGTCTTTTTTGTAGGGGCACTGCTGGACATAAAGCAGGACTGTAGAAAAGCCTCTCTTTCTGCCCCAGATTTTCAAATGGCAAATGTTTGATCAGAATCAGATCTCTTCTTGAGAGTTGCCAAGGGTCTTGAGCCTTATGGCTTCTTGCATTTTGATAGTCCCCCTGCAGGACTGTAGAGAAGGAAATTACTGTGTTGCCAGTATGCTGAATCCCTGCAGTGCCCACTTCCTCTACCACTCTGCACCAAAAACAAGCTCTCATAGTGGCTAAACTGTGTCTGCCTCACGCTTGGGAGTACCATTTAAGGTAGCTCTATGATCTCACACATTCACCATGGACTCTTCAGATTCTGTCTGTACTTCAGGGGCTTCTGAGCTCTCTTCCAGCTCCCCCCCAGGATCTAAACTTTGGCAGTTGCCCATATAGCTTTATGCTATTGCAACACTGATCTAATAATGAACGTAGTACCATTGTGTAAGTAAACTTACCATAACAGTAGATGTTTGAATAGATCACTGTTGCAGTGCTAATATCTTCCCACAATCCCACTTCTGAAGCTTCATATTTTTGCTGCTTAATGGATATTTTTCATCTCACCATTTCCCTTTAACTGGGGTAGGATTCCTTGACCATCTTTCTGGCTTGACATGGGTTTACAGAATTAGACCCTGAATCATAAACTTCTCTACTTACTGCATCCCATGGTTAGTGACATCAGAGCTCTGAACTTTGGCCACCTGTATGTCTCCTTTTATATCAGCACACCTTTTTTCCTTAGGCAAACTTTTTATGTAGAATGTAACCAAATATTTTTGTATACTGACTGGACATCCGAACCTTGGCAGGATATATCTCGTATAACTTTATGCAACCACAAACGTGATCTATTCAAACATCTGCAGGTATGGTTCTCCACAGGCTGTACTAAAAATGGGCTTTCAGTCCAGAGCTTTTGGACATCTTTTTGGACCAGTGGAAATACTTGTGCCAAGTCCACACTGCATATGTGCTGGATATCTCATGAATATTGCTTTTGTGTGGGATCTTGCTGTATGAGCTGTGCTGTCTGTGGGACTCCCCATGTCATCACTGATGCTGAGTGTGGGTCCTGCCTTATCCAATGAGATGGGCTGTCTGTGGGCCCCCCATCAGATGAACTATGCTGTATATGAACTATATTTGTGGGTGACCTTTCCATGAACTGTCGGTTCCATGGCACATAGTGAAGAAGTCCTGTTTATGACCCGTATGATCTCGGTTTAACCCTTTGTGGGAGCAAAATAAGAATGGAAGGCTTACAAAGGGCTTGAGGGTATGACAATGTGCTTGGCACACTTAACGTAATTTGTTCACTGGAGCCTAGGAACCAGTGAGAGAGGTGTTAGTGTGCAGTGAAGTGGGAATGGCCATTTTAGGTAATACATCATGCCTTGGCTGGAAGCTGTATGCTGTCCCCCCGCTGGTCCCATTTTTCTTGGGCTGCATGGGGATTCACACTACTGCTTCAGCCTACTGTTTTTCTCCAAATGAAGACATTTCCATTTAATATTCATAGCAGTATGTCACCAAATGCATGAGGAACCTAGGAAAGTAGATCAGTATGGAGCCAGTTATGAGGGGCCCTGAGAAAAAATGTCACAGAAATTAGCTGCTCATGAAATATGCTCTCTGAGGAAAGCCTGCCTTATGAACTGTTCAGTATGTTGGGCCCTCCCTCAACTCATGAACTGTGTATCCTGTGCAATTCTCACTTGGTGAATGGTGCTCCTTTTGGATCCCACCTCATGTTTTCTCTCGTTGCTCAATCCACCTTTTGAACTGTACAGTCTGTTGCAGCTCTTCCTGAAGAACCATGCTTTCATTCTTGCACCTTACATGCACTGCTGTCTGTAAGACCCTAACTTACGAATAGTGCTGTCTGTGAGACACCCACTTCATAAACTATACTATCTGAGCAACTCATACCTTATGAATTTTGCTGTTTGTTAGCCCCCTACCCCCCTAAAGAACTGTGGTGTTTGTGGTCCTTCGGTTCATGAATGATACTATATGTTGAACCATACCTCATCCACTCCTCTCGCCATACTGTGGTTTATTCCCAAATGTTGCCCTTCAGGATGAAATTGTGCACAGTGATCCCAAAAGTTCATGAAATGCTGTCCTGAGATATCTATTGTGAAAGTTTGTTCTGGAATTAATAGTGGTGGGCAAAGCCCTTTTTTGAACCTGGCAGAGTTTCGCTCATACCTTTGCCAGTTTACAGCATTTTTTAGCCCACAGTTTCAAGATGTCATCTAGTATCAAGTGGAGAAATGAGATTCTGCCGATAGGGATGACTGCAATTAGAGATATAGACAGTAGGGAAGAGGGGGCTGGAATTTATTGGAGAAAGCTGGAAAATGAACCAAGGTATTGGGAGCAAATAACTGGAGAGGGAAAGATGATAAAATGGGAAGATGCCAATAATTTGTTTGTACTGCAGGTTAGAGATTGCCTTCCCTATCAGTGATTGATATCGGAGTATAGGCAAAGAGAAAGAAATATGGGCATCCTAAACAAAATACCTGCACTGGTAGAGTTTTTAGTAGAAAATCTAGAACAGAAGTTGCCATTAAAAAAGGAATAATTAATAGAGCGTATAAATATTGTATGAAAACTGTAAGAATCTATCAGTGGAGGTTAGAGAGGATTGGGAAGAGAGATTGGATAAGCAATTTTTAATTAATTAATTTATTTATTTTACATTTGTTTACCGGGAGAGTCCGACTGGGCAAGTTGCCCATTTTCAGTGGAGACCCAGGGAGAAAAGCTCTATAGAGTACAAAATTAACAATACGGAGACATACATATACAAATGTATTTAAAAAATATACAATGCAAAATATGCATAGGAAATTATCCATAGAGAAACAATGGGAGGATATATGTATGTCTCCCAAATATGCAACATAATCTAGAAAATGTAGGATTTTGCTTGGAAATGTTTACATAGATATTTTTATACCCCAAGTAGACTCCAGAGAATTTTTCCTGAGGTTGACAGCAGATGTTGTAGGTGTGCCGGGGAAAAAAGAGGTAATTGGGAACATATTTTCTGGGAATGTGGTGAGTGAGCAGACTTTAAAGATTCCCTGTGGGATGCACTGTCGGAGATGCTAGGTGGGGAAGATTGGTGTGACGAGGGAGATGATTTTTCTGAGGTATGATACAGAATTGGAATTGCCTAGACATGGTAAGGCCTTGCTGTTTCTAATAATGGTGGCTGACAAAAAAGCACTTACTAGGAAATGGAAATCAAAATCTAAACCAACAGTACTGGAAGTAGTAAATATAGTAACAAGGATAAATTAACTGGAACTGAGACCTTTAGAAAAGGGTAGGAGTAAACTACATAAGAAAAAATGGGAATTGTGGGAACAATACATACATGGGAGGAATGAGGTTTAAAACAAGACAGGACTTAAATGAGCTATGTAATGTTTGACTGAAAATGATTGGGTAGATTAAAAGTGGTGATTGTTTGCAACTGGGAGTGTGTCATTATGGTTTGTGATGTAAAGTGCTTGCAACAAGGATTCTGTCGTTGTGGTTTGATTTCATTTATATAAATGTATGATTGCCTGTCGTAAGTGATGGTTTAATAAAGATTTTTCTTGTTTAAAAAAGGGCAGGAATTGAATAATTTATGTAATGTTGCTTAGGTGTTATGATATATAGCAATATATGTAAAGTATAATGTTTGTAAACTTGAATTTGTTAATACAGGTCGATTACTTTTATATAATTGTAAATTTGCCTAAGTCACAAATGATAATTCAGTAAACGTGTTTAATAAAAATAATAAAAAAAAAAGATGCCATCTAGTATCACAGCCGTTATTCAGTTATCTTCTGAATAGTAGTTTCAAACAGTGATGGTGATGTAATGTAAAAATACAGGAACTGTGGCAAGACCTTCCTACAATTCACAAGTTCATAGATTAGTACTAGGCTAACTGCCCTTGTGAATCATTTTAAGCCTAGCCAATTATCCCACGTGAGTATCAAACCCTGCACCTTGTGTTTGTAAGGTAAACACCTTAACCATTGTGCTAACCTCCAAAGTACTCCTAAAATTTATTCAAGTTATTGCTGATTTAAGGATTCTGGGCTTGTGTTTTCTTCTGACTTCGCCATGTTTCTGTATCTGTGCTTTTTGTTTTCATCCTTAAGGTCTAGACTCGTGAACCACAGTACAGTTACTGCCTATTTCTGCTCCAAAGCATCACTCGTCATTCACAAGTGAACTTGACTTTTCAGCTGAATGTTTACATTTTTATTGCACTCTTTCATGAAGCAGAATGGTAGGATGAGTATATCTAAGCAGCTCTATGTTTGTTTCACAGTCTTATGATTTCTATTTTTAATATTTTAGTCTGAAATTTTAAATATAGCTATTTGCCTGATATGAATCCTAAATTAATACATTTGCATGTGCTGAGTCACATTCTGTTTTGCATCCTGATTACACACACACACACACACACACACACACACACACACACACACACACACACACACACACGCACACAGTGTCCAACAAATCATTTGAATGCACTGGAAAATTACTCTTTTCAGTTCCATTTTTTTCACTTCCTCAGTTTACCTCACTTCTTTAAATAACATTCTCATGCTTTACATCCAGCAAAGGAGGATAAACCCCCTTTACTTTTCAGGGTTTTTTGACTGGAAAAATACAGGTTCCCAATGGTCAATAAAGGCAAGAAAATAACCGTATGTCACTTCTCTCTTTAGCATACCAACAGTTTAGTCAAAGCTTTCTTCTGAATAGAATTCATCAGAAAACTAAAACATTTACCAAGTTAAAACCGCTACTTAAATACTCGCCTAAATGCAAACAATAAAACAATTAATCAATCAATTAAAAATTTTTAAAAAGCCAGTGCTCAAAATATCATTTCATTACCTTCAACTTTCAGTATTTCAAACAACATTTGATGTTTATGGAATCATTTATCCCAGGTGGTTTATCCCCCAACTTTATCTGCCATAAAGTTTCTCTTTGCTCAAGATAATTTTTAAAATCACCACCCCTTTGATCCAAACTTACATTTTCTAATACAGAAAATACTTTTTTTATATTTCTCACACACTAAGGTGTGTCTAAGTAAAGCATTTCTTGAATCCTTTGTCTTTATACTGTATATGTGTTCCCTAATGCATTCCATAAGGGTTTGAGTTGTCATTCTGACATAGAAAGCATCACATCCACTGCATGTACTGATGTAAACCACCCCCTAATTTTTCACGATGAATAACCAGGAACTTTAAAGGTTTCATTTTACGTGCCCCAACATAATGAACGGTTCTTCAGAAATGTACCTACAAAAACTGCAGTGGCCACATTTATGCATGCCAATTGCATTACTAACAGTCATCCCTCTTTCTGGATGCCTATTATTATCCTTCTGTAATAAATGTTATAAATTGAAGGAATTACGATAAACAATATTGGACTTTTCTCCTATAACTTTCTTTAAATCAACATTTCCTTCCAAATTTTTACAGTTACATGATAAAATATTTCAAATTTTACCACTATCACATGTCATATCTAAAGTGCAAACTGTAACTGTTTTCCCACTATTTCCATTAACTTTCTCTCTCACAGAAGCTTTATAACTAAAGGGTACTCTTAATGATCCAGACTTTTTTTTCCATAATATCTTTGCTTAAATTCTCAAAATATTCCCTTCCATACCCTTTGTTTACAAATAAATGTATAAATTTAAATCAAATTCCTTTCTATGTTCTTATCTTCCCTGGTGATCATACAACTTGCTGGAATGTATTGTCCCGTCCCTTGGGTATATCCTTCTTGACGTGCAAGGGATGGTTACTTCTATAATGTAAATAACTATTCATAAACGTCTCTTTTCTATATATCTTACTATGACATTGTCTATATACATTGTCCCATGGTAAATTCACATCTAGAAAATTTACTGTATGACCAACCTCTCATTTTGTCAACTTTATGAAACTTGATTTATCATTCAACCTAGATGTCCGTAATTCCACTTCTCTTCCAGTTCCTCCCAAAATAAAAAAAAAACAGGTCATCCAAAAATTTCACATAACGGATCAAGAATTTCTGTTTTAATTCTTGTAGCGTTGTGCTTTCCCACCATGCCATTACTATATTAGCATAAGATAGTGCTGCAGGTGACTCCATGACTACCCCTTTTCTTTGTTTGTCATATTCACCATTGAATATAAAAAATTTAACAATTCTTCTATCATGCTACACAAAAAATTAATTTCTTGCTTAGTTAATAACCTGTTTTCAGACAAAAAGGCTGTAACAGCTTCAACCCCTTCTTCATGAGGGATACAAGTATATAACGATATTACATCCAACGTAGCAATAATATGTTTATTGCTATCAAAATTAAAAATCTGCGATAATTCCCTGATTTTTATCCAAAAAATCCCGAGTCTTTTAAATAAGTGGGTAGCCTTTGTACTATAGGATTTAACACGGAATCTACCACCAATTCTATGCCTTCTGTAATGGAATTGGGAGCAGAAACTTCCGACTTATTTTGGTGAAGTTTGGGGATGCCAAAAAGCACCCCCACTTTTGGTTTTTCATTTAAACAAAAATTATATTTAAAATCCATGTCTTCATTCATCAAGGCCTCATACAAGAAGGTGTGAATATGTCTATAACTACTGAAAATGTCTCCCACTGTCACCTTCTGGTAATCATTTTCATTTTCCAATAATTTAAACATACTATTAATATATTGTTTGTTAGTCATTATTACAATATTTCCCCTTTATCACTTTTCATAAATCTTAACTTCTTATTACCCTTCAATTCATATAATACTTTTCTTTCTCCTCTAGTTAAGCTGTCATACCATTTCTTATTGTCACTCAATGCACTTTTTAAATTTAAACATACTTCTTCAAATACACTTATTGTATGATTTAACGTAGGAACAAAGCAAGATGGTTTGACAAATTTGTTCTCCCCCTTCTTGACATGTTTTAACAAATACTCTAAATTTATTTTACGAGTGAACTTCTTAATGTTCACAACAGTCCTGGAAAAATCAGCTTTACTTGTAGGTACGAAGTTAAGACCAAAAGCTAAAGCATTATATTGTTCATTAGTTAAGACTGTGTCAGTTAAATTGATGATATCGAAATCTTGGTAATTCTGACTCACAGTTCGTCTGTTGATGAGTCCAAGGTTGACTGCTCCCTCATTTACAACGACCTTGTTTTTATAGTCCTGCCGTTTGGTAAAAAAGTTTTTGGCCTGGTTCCATTTCCATTTTTCAATAAATTCACGTTTGTAGCTACGGAACTACTACTTTCTGACTCCACTGCCACTTCTGCATCCTGTTCTGTCATTCCCAAACTTCCACCTCTTGATGAGGAAGCAATATTTATAACTTCAGTTCCAAAGAATTTTGTCATTACAGCCGTGCTATTTGATTGGTGAACAGACTTGTCCTTCATAGCACTGGCCCAAGTCATTTTTAAGGCAGTCTTAAAATTTTTTCCTTGTTTCAACAATTGCTTTTTATCTTTATTTATACTGTTAGAATTAAAAAACTCAAACACTGTATTATTTTCATAAGCTGTCACATCCTTCAACAGCTTATTATGTTTACATGAAATCACCTCTTTTTCATGCTTCTCTACTTCTTTTAACATTTGATTGTACATAACTTGACTTTCAATCTCATTAGATAAGGAAGAAACTTCCCTATCTAATACCAGGATTTCTTCCTTTAACTCCTCTATTTTTCTTTTGTCATGATCCATTAAAAGCTGTAGCAAGTTTAGCCCTGCATCATTAAAGAATGTTGTTAACTCGTTAAAAAAAAAACGGATCAGATGCTATTATACCATTGGAGCATTTAAAAAACTTCAGCCCTTTCAGAACAATTTTTAACTCAATGTTTGTTTGTCTTTCGGCTTTTCCCAGTAAGGGGTCACCACAGCGGAACTCCGGTCCGCTAATGATTGGCAGTAGATTTTTACGAAATGCCGAGGTGCCAGCTCGATGCTCCACCTTCAACGAAGGCACTCCCATTTATGCACGCATGTCTTTCGAACGATACCCAACCGTGGGGAGGACATGCAGACTCCACACAGAAGGCACTCCCAAGCCCAGTCGAGAATCGAACGGGAGAACCTCTTGCTGTGAGGTAACAATGCTACCGCCGTATCACCGCGGCATATACAACAATTTTTAATGATTGGCAGTAGATTTTTTACGAAACGCCGAGGTGCCAACTCGACGCTCAACCTTCAACGAAGGCACGCCCATTTACGCACACATGTCTTTCGAGTGCTACCCAACCACGGGGAGGACATGCAGACTCCACACAGAAGGCACTCCCAAGCCCAGCCGAGAATCAAACGGGAGAACCTCTTGCTGTGAGGTAACAACGCTACCGCCTTAATTTTTTACTCAATACATCTCTCAAAATATTTGTTCTCCAGTCCGAGAGATCTATATTTTTTTCAATAACTTGCCAGCAGGAGTGCTGTTGTCATTTGTGGGGACTAATATTTTTTGTAGCCCTTTATTCCTACCCTTTCTACCCTTCCTGTATGCCCAACATACTTGCTAAAGTTGGCTGGTCTAGGAGAACTGTGGCACTTTTTCACATCTGAGCCTAAGTGGCACGTACACTGTGCCATCTACCCCACCCACCAAGCTGATGTCTGTGTCTAAACTCTATTCTCCGGCAGGGCTCACTAAAGGGATGTCGGCATGCTCCCTCCCAGGATAGGAATTGCCCCATCCTCGATGCCAGAAACATTAATTAAGCTCTGATCAACTGGGGTGTAGTCAGAACTTTATCCTTCTACACCACTAGGCTGGCTATTCTGACTTCACGTTAATGTTATGCCATGCATTGTCTTCCCAAACTGAACCTAAAAATGGTCTAATTGGATTAGAGTACTACCCCAGACAACAGACAAAATCAACAACTGATCTTGGCTTTTCTGTGTTCACTAATTTCCTTTCTTCTTATTTTGATGTAGTTATGCTTCACATAATTCTGGATTGCTGCTTTTTTATCATTCCTTTTCTGTTAAACTCCGTACCACATTTTCTCATACATGTTTCCTTCCTCCACTTATTCTTTCTGTGCAGTGTACTGGATATTACTGTAGATGACAAGAGGGTCTTCTGCCTTGCTTCTGTAGTCAGACCTTTTCTGTCAAAAAGCTATACCATACTGTTAACGTTTATTTATTATCATAACAAGCATCCTATTTTCTGTACTCCAGTGAGATTTGGCATGCTTTCTACATATACTTTTTGCCTATGTTTGCCAAACTGAACCCCAAGTTTACTTTTGATGTACTTGCTGTTGTTTGTATATATGTATATAATGGTGTTGTAAATGTTTATCTGTTCACTGCGTGTTAAATGGCTGATTTTGATTTTACTTAGTTTGTATAGCATTGAATGTTGTACCAAACATCAAAGCATTGCGATTACCATGTAAATGTCCAATGTTAAGTATTTTAAGTGTTGCTTAGTTACCATTGACATATAATTTTTCATTGTTGTACTGCTTCCTGTAGCCCTCTATGTGCATCTTTATCAGGTATGTGTCGAGCTCTCCACTGCAAATGAGATGTACTCACTTGGACTTTGAATACTTGCCAATCTAAATAAATAAATAAACCAGTCTTCACTGAGATGTGCTTATTTTCCACTGACTCAGTGCAGTTTTTAAGGCTCTTGGTATCGTACTGTGTCAGAGCTGGCCTTTTAGATGCGAGATCTAAAAGAATATGTTTCCATAAAAAGCCTGTTACATGCAAATAAGAAGCATTCTCTGTCTTACAGTGATACTGTCGCATTGATCTCTTCACAAGAGTCTTACACGCCGTATCTGATGAGAGTTTCTCCACTTCAACTTGCAAATCATGAAATGAGATTAATCTTTCAAGCATCAGTTTCACACGTTTTTCATGAAATTCAATCAGTAGTCTATTATGCCTCACCACTTAAGATGAAGCTGATTTATTTTCAATTATAGTCTTTTTTTAACTTCTTGTCTTAAAGCACTCTTTAAATTTCATTAAGCTGCCTTTGCGTTAAAGGAAAAATGGTTTAGACATACAAGTGTATGTATGTTTTCCATAAAACAATGAAATGCTGATATTTGCCAGTATCCTGCTAGAATACAGAGAGAGTGTCTGGTATTTTTTTAAATAATGCTGATAATAACATTTTGATATTAATTTGAGCTACTTCAGGTTTAGTTGTAAAAGTCAGTTTATTGTGTAACCTTACTATGAAAGGCAGTTCTTTTTTAAGAACTGACATCTTTCTTCGATTGCTGTTGATGCCTGGGTATTGGACCAGTATTTACTCTGTCACATCTAGAGCAAATTGAAACAAGTAGGTGTTTGCTTGCTTGCTTGTTTGTTTGTTTGTCCGTCCCCAGCTGGCCCATTCTTTCATCCTTTCATTGGAAGATGCCAGGAGCGGTAAGTGAGAGCCTGGCACAACATCCATTATCCTTCAGGAGGTTAGGGGATATTTATGCTCTAACGGCCTTCCTGCAGTTAGCTGCCAGACTACACTGAGCTGCTGCAGATGCTTTCTTTAGCTAGGTATACAGCCTCAAGTCCTTCTTATGCATTGAGCACAATGCAGTACCTGCATCCAGCCAGTACTTCTGCAGCATGACTTAATGGATTCACCATTGCCACTCCCAGATGAGCAAGTCCGTCCTGGCTGTTTACTCCTTTCCCTCATCCATCTCCATCTTTCTACAAAAAACATATTTGTAATGTTATCTATTTGCGCTTGATCTACCTGTAACAGAGGGTTTCACAATTAGTTACTTTCAGATTATCACACTGCATAAATGTTCCCCTTTGAAGTATGAGACTTTGTTTGCATGTCTTTTTTCAGCACTGGCATAGTTTACTGCACAATACTGCTACCACAGAATGGAGAGAGACACATGGCAAAATGCCACAGGGAGTTGTACATTTATCCTTCTGATACAAGGTAGGAAATTAAAAAAATACAAAAAAATGGCAGTTACACAATGATATTGGCATTTGAGAAAGATTAGGTTATATGAACTCTGTAGACGTAAAACCTCTGTGGCAGCCAGTTAGAATCTCCTATTCGGTGTAGCAGCAAGGATATTATTTCCTGGTAACATCCCATGCTAAAGACTGCTCAACTTGGGAAGAAGACATACAGTGTAGAACAAGGGTCTATATTATATTATCGAAAGGAATGAATGTCGAATGGCTTAAATGTCGAAATTGCCATTCATCGATTAGTGGGGAGTGGGGTGGGGATGCAGCCCCTCACAAAAGCAATTTAGATGAATGGCAGTTTTGACATTTAAGGCTGTTCGACATTTGTTCCTTTCTATAATATAATATAGACCCTAGAACAACATGTATTTATGAAAAGTGTATAATATAGCCAGTAAAACACATACAATAACTACAGTACATACACACTACACAGAATAACATTTCACAGACAATGATTGTGTTTTGTTGCACACATTTCAGATTTTTATTACAGGACCCATGTTAAATTCTTGCCCTTTTTACTTTATGGAAGACATGAGCAGACTAGAAGATGCTGTCATCCAGGCAGTCATGGAATTTTTTTTATGCTTTTCTGCATCTGTCCATACATGTGCACCATGTGGGATATGCTCTCATCCCAAAAACTGAAGGTCTGACCCCATCCCCACCCAGACCAGGGCCATTTGTGTTTCAGGAAAGGACCGTAATTGTCCTCAGGCCAGATAACTACATAGCACTCATACCCAGTGACTGCTTCATTCCGAATGCTGCCTATGAGGGCATTTCTGGTAGCTCCAACTCCACCCTTAGCTGGTTACCTTGGGCATCTGCACCAGTGTAAGGGCCTGCTGTGTTCTCCTGTTATGTACACATATTCCCACCCCCTCACTGAATAAGGACTTCCATGACTGACCCGGTAAATCAAGTCCACTTCCCTTGTTTGCTGGTGGCAACAAGTGCAGCAGACCAGAACTGCCACTTTCTCCCCATGCAATAGACAAGCTAACATTGGCTACACATCCCCTCTCCCAAATATCACCAACCCTGGTCAGGTTCTCTATCACGCAGGCCACTGTACTCAAACTTATATTTTCTAGATTGTAGTGACAGAGACAAACTTCTTTTTTTGTTAACTACCATCTTTTAGGGAACTTAGTCAAATGTATTCACTTTTCATCACTTCCTCTGAATTATATTTTACTTGTTTTTACGTGCTACACTACCTAATGTAAATTTGAGCAATGACTATAGCTCTCAACCTTCCATCTCCTAAATATGGAACACTACCTTTCATAATGTGGAAGAAATGGGAAAAATGTGGAATACTTACTAATTGTTTGCTAACACCTTCAACTAGGAAGCTCATGGAATATTTAAGTATGAAGTAACAAAATTTAACCAATGCTATTTTAATGAATGGATATGATTCAGCATTATTTGCCATGGGTATCAGTTAAAAAGTTAACAGTTAATGTGTGACAGACCCTTTCAATGCGGAAGTTTGAGAAACATGGACTTTTTAAGGCTCAGTATGCAGAACATTCCTCGTAATTAGGCACAGTTGTGAGGTTTGGTGGCGACTGTTTTATAAATGGAAAGCAAAAAAAAAAACACAATCCACTCAGGTGATTGCTAGGTAGCACACAACATACATAGTCAAAAAACTTCTAAAATAAACAATGGTATTATTAGTTCTTTTATTTTAAATTAGTTTTAAAACTCACACTGCCCAACGTCTGTGACCAATACCTCCCAAAACAACAAAAAATCTACTCAAGTTTACATGGTCATACATGTTCAGTGATCACAAAACAGTTGTAAAACTTTTTTTCATTTATATATTACAAGTAATGACTTTAGATGGCTGGTAGTGATAGCAAGGTCTCTTCTGGCATAAGTGTTTAGAGATAGGAAGGAAGGATGTACTAAGCCCTGCGGACATTGCAATTTTTGCTCTTATATAGATAGTACTCCCCATTTCTTCCATCCAGACCTACAGAAAAGTTTTTATATATCTGCAGAGGCTAACTGTATGACACAACATGTTATTTATCTAGCTGTCTGTCAAACATGTTCCTCATTCTACTTTGGGAAGACTAACCGCCCACTGAGGGATCGAATGAGGGAACACGTTTACCATATGAGAAAGGGCACAATACATAACGCTTTGGCCAAATATGTTATGATGAACAATACACATCATGTATTTTTATTTAAGGTACTGGAGGTGATTACTCCTAATCCAAGAGGTGGGGATATTAAAGTCTATACAGAGGGCAAAGAAACGGATCATATTACTAAATGCAGATAAAGGATGTGGCCTGAATGAAAGGGCCTCAATTAGACCTAAATTAAGGCAGAGAAGGAATATTAAGTGAACCAACTGTTTTAATATGTCTTAAGAGCACATTTGTTTTTATTTTGTCTATATTTGTTTTTATAGATGTTCCTAAAACATGCTTTTTTATATAAGATTTTCACACATGCTTTTTGAATGTTATATACATTTGATTCTTTGCATTTTATTCCATGTATTTTTATTGCAACAGTTCTTGTCTCTTTAAAATTCTTTGGAATGTTTTACTAATTGCTTGCCACTGATTGGGAACAGTATATATGGTGAAAGCAGTTTTAGTGTTTGTCATAGATCTGAAGAAGCATTACTGTGAAAGCGCTTATCTCTCTGTCAGTTGTTTGTGGATTAAATATTTCTTTTTACAAGTTTGGATCCTGCTTTATTTGACCTGGCATAAAAGGGTTTGTACCTGCTCACGCTTGGCTGTTCTTTCTGATTATAAAATGTATATTTTAATTTCATTACCAGAATAACCTGTCTTGTAGAATTACATTATTTTTACCATTTTATATCTAATAAAATGTTTAATATATACTAGCAATGTTTTCTTCAATTTTTAGATGAAAATTAAAAAATATATTTTGGTACTTGCATATTATCACAACCAGATTCAGAGCAGGAGAAGCGCCTCATTTCCAAGCAAATCTCCTGCCAAAATATGTTGTCAAAGTTACTTGGGTAGTGTGTGTCTTGACAACCGTGGACTTGCTGGTACAGCTAATAGGTTAAAAATCTGATAACAATTGCGGAAGTGTACTATTGCAACCACATTTGGAGCAGGAGAAGTGGATCGTTTCCAAGGCCTTCTCCAGCCAAAAAATGTTGTCAAACTTATTTGGGAAGTGTGTGCCTTGAGAACTGTGGACTGCTGGTATAGATAATGTGTTAAAAATTGGATAAGGATTTCTGAAGTGTGGCAAATGGATATTGAATAAATAGTAAGTGGCACAAGCAAATTCTTTGAAGATCGAGTAGGGTACAAAGTAGTATATGAGTTGTAAAGGAAAAATCCTGGGAAGGAGCAACTTTGGCAGAAGGACTGGATGAGGTAACAAACGTGGTGTTGAAAGTGAAGACACAAGATAGCAATGATTTGTAATAGTTACTATACTCAGTTGAGGGCGAAAACAGCAAGCAAAGAAAAGTTCAGTTTCAGTTTGTTTGACAATGTGCAGGTCTTAAAACCTTACAAGTAAGCATGAGCTGACAATGGGGAACGTTTCCCCCATTTTCTTGAAGCCTGATCTTGAATTGATGCTGTTTTGTAGTTTTTCAACGGATATTGCTACAGTTATATATATAACAAATATCCTTCGGAAATGGGTAGACTGTACATTACATCCTATGGTGATGTACAGGTAAGACCCACTGAAAAACGAGTCTGCTTCTCAGCACCCTATTGAGGTGCCATGAAGTTCGGACAGTTAATGGTAAAGGTTGCCATTCTTTTACACTTGCTAGGCACTGTTCAACTGAAACTCACTGTAATGAAAGACACTTCAGTAACGCACACTTCCAAGTAACTTTGACAACATTTTTCGGCAAAAGAAAGGCTTGGAAATTATGCTCTTCTGCTCCGCTCCTGTGACGAATCTGGTTGCGATAATATATAAGTACCTATATTTTTCATAATTTTTTTTTTTTTTTTTAACAGGACATGAACATCTAGATCAGGACATGGAGTTGTGCATTCTTCCTTATGTAACCTTACATCAGTTTGTTCGTGTTTCCTTATTTGTAGTGTGATAAGACTGCCTGTTTTTGTTGTATAGGAGGATCCAATACTGGCAAATTTGAGCAAATAAACTTAATTTTTTCATGCAATGTGTTTCTTCTGTGCACAGTGTCTCTTGTTTTAGTAGGTGTATGTTTTCTAGATTTAGTTTGTCTCCACTGCATGATCTTCCATTTTCTTTTTCTCTGTTCTTTCCTGCCTCACTTTATAGAATCAAAAATTGTCTGTCAGCACTTGTGTTAGTTGACATCTGCATTCTTTTTCTTTTCAGCCCAAAGTTTAGTTTTTAGCAATCAGTGACACAAACAACTGGAGGAAACGGCTGTAGTCATGTGTTTAACTACCTTATATATCCAGTGCTGATGAGGAAAGTACACAGGCATTTGATTACCAGATTATATGTATGTAGTATAGATCTGAAGTTATGCTTTACTAGTTAACCTTCATCTCCCTGATTCCATTTTCCCCAAAGTTTCCATAACTGTGTTTCCTATTACACCCATTGCACTGTGAGACCTCAGTTTTCGAGGGTGAGCACAGCTGCTGTGTAGTGTGTTCTTTTTATCTTCATGGCTGTGCAGTTAACATATGTAAGCAAGGCAGTATGGGAGGCAAAGACCCCACTTTGTGGGAGCCAAGTGGCTTACCCCTGCAAAAACTTGTCATTTCCGTATTGCAGATTCATGGATTGGAGTGTCGTTTTTCAGTCCTTTAGAACCAGCATGTCTTCATTTGGTTGGTTGGAATTCAATTTCTGATGTTGGAACCCTTTCTCAGGATCCATAACACATGAGAATTGCCTATGAGGATGGCATTTAGGTCTAAGTATCAACCACCCACCCAGTGTTAGCCTTTTTTACCCAAATCTTACCATCAGAATCTTTTGGCAAACCTCATTTGCTTGACTGCAGAATTTGCTTTTTTACCTACTATTAACATACATTTGTCATGGCGGCAAATGGGGAAATCAGACAAAGGCGAAAACAGAGATAGAAGGGAAAATAGTGGGGCATGTTAACAGCTACAAATATCTGAGAGGGGTGGTTACGGAGTGGAGAAATGTGAACAAGGTGGCCAAAGCTGGAATCTGAGAGGCTGCACCCAGCTAGCATAGAGTGTCAGGCATAGTGTGTTGATAGAAGACTGTATAGAAGAATGTCAAAGAAGCTGAAAAGTAAAATGTGCAAAATAGTGGTGAGACCAGTACTACTGTATGGTACAGTCACCTGGGCAGTGAAGGCAGAGCAGTTGTGGAAACTTGGGGTGATGGAGATGAAGTGCCTGAGATGGGTGGTAGGATGCAAACTGAGACAGAAGAAGAAATGACAGCATCAGAACAAGATCCAAAGTAGCTCCAATAGCAGAAAAAGTGAAAAACAGATTATTGTGGTTTGGTCACTTGCAGGAATGCAGAAGATTTGGGAAGCACAAGATGAAGGCAAGAGGAAATGAAAGCACTTATAAGAAAGAGATGCATTTTCTGAGAGAAGACCTGTGACAGTCTGGTATGACTACTGGAGAAGGCAGGAAAGTGGCATTGAATTGAGAGATAGTGACAGTTGACACTGCACCTTGACCCCATTTAGAAGATAGGGAAAAAGGGGGATGTTGATGATTAAACTGCGGCTTGCTAGAAAAGGGAGAAACTCAAAAACCATGTGGGGAAACTGGAAAACTTCTTTTTAACTCCATTTTAAGTGATTTCCTGCTTGCCAGCAAGCCCCTTTCCCCTGCCTTTACAAGGATGGGTTCACATGAAGCTGGAAATGGATATGCTGGCAGAAGATGAATATGGGTCTGCAATGTCTCCCTCTCTTTTCGCAGTTGTCACACATCTAACATTTCCATTCCTTTGGTGTCTCTTCATCCATGTGTCCTGTACCATTCTAACCCTCTGAATTCTTTTTGCTCCATTGGCTTTTCGGTTGACTTTTTCCATTTGTCTGCTACTCTTTCTGTGAAGTGTTTTCTCATATCTTTTTAAATATATTGCTCTCCACTTGCTATTTATGATTCCTCCTTCAAGTGTCTATCCTTCCTTTTGACATGCACATCCTCACTGTGTTCCCTTATTTTCCTGTGTGCTCATGCCACATCCCCCATCATTTCTCTAACTTCTACATTCCTAGTTTCCTTAGTCTCCTAGCAAGACTCATTCCTTCTATCCCTTTGATCATCAGTGTTTTCTGCTTTTATACCCTGTCAGTTTTGTCTCGTTTTCCTTGTACGACTTCAGAGCTACACATATTATACATGATACGGTCTC
The DNA here is from genome assembly GCF_019279795.1 of Protopterus annectens. Classification (NCBI taxonomy): domain Eukaryota; kingdom Metazoa; phylum Chordata; order Ceratodontiformes; family Protopteridae; genus Protopterus; species Protopterus annectens. The sequence goes on from NC_056728.1 coordinate 48,744,140, forward strand.
AAAATCACCCAGCAAAGGGGGGACATTTTTTCACCATCCTTTGTATGTTCATCTTAGCCTCTTATCCTCCCTTCCCATCACCTTCTCACTTTGCTCCTAGTAGTTTGGTTGGTACCGAGATATTGTCGCCATAATGGCATAACCTGTTTTCCTGCTCTCACCTTAGTAACTCTGACTCACAGCTCCAATTCCCATCTCTTCCTGCCTTTGCTGGTTCTAGCTTGCTTCTGTTCCTGTACACACATTCATCCTTCCCAAGTTCTAGTCACCAGCCAGCTACTGATGACAAATATCACATGTCCTTTCGAAGCCTTTATAGAATTCATTCTTAAAAATGGATGGCTATGCTCTAAGAATAACTCGGTCCTTCCCTACCTTCACCTCCAGTGTGTTATTCATTCAGGAGACAAGCAAGCAGTTGGAGATGATTGCAAACATATATTCATGAGACACATTATTTTTCAGTACAAATATGAGGGCTGTACCCAGTGCGCTAGGCTTTGGAATGTGCTAATTTTTGTCAAAGTAATTACATTAGTTTGTGTCATTTTCCTCATCCACTAGTCAATGTTAATTAATATCTACAACTTTAAAAGTCTGCTTGAAACAGTGGCTTTCAAAGCTGGTGGCTTCAAGAGAGAAGAGAAAATTTGTAGGATTTTTCCATTTGTGAAATATAAGGAATTACCGCAAGGAAAAAAAACGACAAGAAAATATGCAAATTAGTTGGAATACAGAAGCTTGAACAGATGAAGGGTGATAAAACTGTTTATAGATACTTAAGAAAGCATAGGAAGACAAAGAGAAAGATAGAAAGTTAAAAAGTAGATTGGAGGTGGGCAGAAAAAAAGATCAAGAGAAGGACTGTAAAATAATTTAATTTGATTAGTATCAGTGAAGGAAGAGAAGGCAAATTTACCAAAACCATCAAGTAGCAGTACTCTGGTAGGAGGGGGAGCTTTGTGTGCTTCTGCTCTTGAGACGACCATGGTGGAACTCTGAGGAGCTGCTAAGGGGTGGGGGGAAGAGGCGAAGGTAGGCTCCCCAAGAACCAGCAAGCTGGTCAAATCACTACAACTCAACTCTCACTGGGGCACAAGGATCAGTTTGGGATTCTTGGACAAGAATGAATGGGCTATAGTGCTGTTGCCTAGCCAGGGAATGCCCAGTTCTTTTACCCTTTTAATGAATGGGCCATCTGAGAGCCATTGGGCAGGGTCTTCTTGGGGAGCTAAAAAATATGTAGCTGCAGCTCTTCTTGGAGAATTAGGCTCATCATCATCATAGCTGTTACTTCTTTGTTAACTCTAGGTAAATATGGATTTCTTTAATGGTTGTTGACCTCTCTCTTACATTTTCCCCATTCATTCTGTGTCTGATACAGCTGCTAATGATGCAAAATAACTGCAGTCATGGCATGAGCTCTTCTCTAGTCTGACCCATCATTTTCTTTTAAACCTGAAGTCATTCTGTGGGACTTAAGCTAATACAAATTAATACCAAACAGTTTCTAATAATCAGATGAGTTATAAGATTATATTTCTTTATTATTATAATTATTATAATTAACTTTTAAGCTAACTGCCCTTGCAAGCCATTTTAAGCCTAGCCAATTATCCCTTGTGAGACTCAAACCCTGCACCTTGTGTTTATAAGGCAAACACCTTAACCTTTAGGCCACCCTCCCAGCCTTTTAAATGATTGACTCAAAAATTCAGATGTCCTTTCCAATATTTCATTGTTTGTTTGCTTCACCTTATTCTCAGTACTGTCAGATCACCATCATAAAGTGCATTTTGTAATTGTAATAACTGATCTCTCTTCCTTCTTAATCATTCATAACCATATTCCCCAAACATTGGTATATTCCTTTACTTCATACTAACGTCCCATTCAACCATCAAGATCTGCTAATTATGATGCAGAGCTGTTAAACTTAACTTCACTTAATCGTTTACATCAAGTAACAAATGACTGTTGCTTGAGAGGAAATGTGGAAAAATGCTAATGCCTTCCCAAGCAAGAGACCACTGATGAGCATAGATCATGTGCCACTTCTGTGTAACCTAATACAGTGTAGGTAAGTTTTTACTGTACTCATCGGGTAAATATATTCTGTAGTAACATACACCTTATCAGTTCTTGATCTGGATTTATATCTACTAGAGAATAAGGTATGCTAATCAACTTTGTATTAATATCAGAAGTAGCAGTTAGCCCCATCGCATTAACATAACTACCCACATATCAGTCAAAACACAGCATGTAGTGCTCAAGGACCTCCTCTAATTTCTTGAGTACTTGTCACCAAGTTCCAGTCTCTCTGTTGATAAATTTTAGTCCAGATAAAATCACTTTCGTTAGCAAGTCTAGGAGACTCGCTGTCTTATGATGATGATCAATAACACTTGTCCAACTTCAACAAGGCATCTTTATTCCTCCCACAGGCAGGGCATCAGAGAAAGTCTTCTACTCGCTAAAGTGATTTTATGTGGATTAATCTTTTGTACTCTGTTTCTAGTTAGTTCTGTCAACCTGTGGGTCACAGGTGGGATACCAGACCTGATTTGATTTTTCTGGATTACCTCTGTTTTCTTATTGACAAATATTAGGATATATTCCTATGCTGTGAAAGAGAGCTTTCCAGACTTTGCATATGTATATACAGTTATTAAGCAGTTAATAATGTGGTGGTCTTGCTGGGGGTGGCTTCAAGGGGAACTTATTGTAGAAAAGTAAACTGCTGAATGTTTTGTTGCAGTGAAGTAGATGTTTCAAAAGCATGGCTGGTATCAGGTAGCAAGGACTGTAGGAGTATTTTCAAACCAATTAAAAGGTCTAGAATTTTTACTTCTTTTGAAAAAGTGCAAACTAGGAATTGTGCATTGCATGAAGCACGTTTAAACAACCCAGTACATTCAGACTGTAAGAGAGATTGTAAAGTGGCAAAAGCGAACTCAATAGGGTGTCATCACAGAGAGGTGGCTGTTCTGCTGTCCAGGTTTCCTTTGCAAGTTGAAGTAGTACTGGAGTACAGTTAATGGTGATATGTGGGAATAAAGGAATGGTAATGTGGTCAGTATCTAACTGACAACAGTTTTGATTTATGTTCCTGTTCAGGTAGACATTGTGAAGTGGAGAGCAGAGACGATGAGTTTAATGGCATTTCAGCACTGTATTATCATATCTGAAGAATGACACACTCCAATGTGTAACCCCCCCCCCCCCCCCCATCATGTTGCAGTGCAGTTTCAGCAACAGAATCACCTGGAGTGAGTAAAAAAGCCCACAGCCTTCCAGCACAAATGGAGTGTGTGCAACCTGTTGTGCCACTGATGCTAAAATCACAGTAGCCATGTATTTGGAGGCCACTGACACTGAAATCACAGTAACCATGTATTTGGAGGCCACTGACGCTGAATTCACAGTAACCATGTATTTGGAGGCCACTGACGCTGAAATCACAGTAACCATGTATTTGGAGGCCACTGACGCTGAGATCACAGTAACCATGTATTTGGAGGCCACTGACGCTGAAATCACAGTAACCATGTATTTGGAGGCCACTGACGCTGAAATCACAGTAACCATGTATTTGGAGGCCACTGACGCTGAAATCACAGTAACCATGTATTTGGAGGCCACTGACACTGAAATCACAGTAACCATGTATTTGGAGGCCACTGACACTGAAATCACAGTAACCATGTATTTGGAGGCTACTGACACTGAAATCACAGTAACCATGTATTTGGAGGCCACTGACACTGAAATCAGAGTAATCATGTATTTGGAGTAGGGATTAGCAGACAAATAATGGAGAGGCATCAGATGGAAATGTTTGCTATGTTCAGAAGGTATTATAAAAATTTCGAATACCAAAGGTTAATGAAGAAAGAGTTAAATTTATTTAATTTTATTACATTTTGACTAGTTTATGATGCCAAAACTCAGGGATAGTTAAAAAGATAAAAGGTAGGATTAATGAAGCTAATTTCTACTAAGGAACTGAACAAGAGGTAGCTGAACAATCTTTGAATATAAATTCACTAAGTTCAGACGATGCCCTTAGATGTATGGAAGTTGGGTGAAGAGAAGGTCTTTCTGGATTCAGTTAATAAGTGGGATCTTAGCAAAGAAGTCCCCAATATGGAAGGAAGGTGTAATTTAAGTTATTTTGAAAGAGTTTGCATTGCCATTCTTCAACAGGCCATCATCAGTACTAATTCAAGATTTTAAGTCATTTATGGCAGTTTTAACTAAAGGAATGTCAGGATTTTAGGCATGTTTAATTCACCAGGGTTAGTGTGGGTTTGTGGGAGGAAAACAGATAAGTGACAACATTAACAGAACATTGATGATCCAGAGGGAAGCTGAATGTAAGAAAATACCACTGTTGTTGGTGGGTCTTGATGCAGAAAAAGTATTTGACAGGGTAAGCTGGGAGTTTATGAGCAGGGCAATGAAAGCATTCACATTCCCTGATAAAATTATAAGTCTGATTAAGAGAATATATGAGGGATTGGATGTGAAAATTAAAGTGGGAGGGTCCCTCTCAGATAATTTTTGTTTGAGCAGAGGTACCAGGCAGGGGTGTCCTTTATTTGCTCAATATTTAGAACCATTGGCAAAGAAAATAAGAGATTCAGAAATTCACGGATATAATTGGTATGGTAGTTAAAAAAAGCTGTCTCAATTTGCAGATGATATTATATTATACCTGATAAAACCAGAAAAGGACATTTCGTTCTTGTGGAACATTTTGAGGCAGTTTCAGATCTTTTCAGGATACTGTGTTAATGAAGCTAAAACAAAGGCAAGGCAGTAGCTGTAAATTATGTACCCACACACAAATTGGTTGAACAATTTCCATAATTTTGGAGACATGATAAAATAAAGTATTTACAAGTATGGATTAAAACGGGATTTGTTTATGGCAGCTAAGGATATGTGGGAAGAGACTAACAAAAGGTAAGCAAGTGGAGGCAAAGAGACAGTGTTTAGTTAAATGCGTGAATGGCAATAAATACATGGTTGGCAGTAAATGCATGATAGGGCATCTGGTCCCAGCAAAGGTGGCAATGGAGGGGTGGGGGCTTAAAACTGGGAAAAAGAAGATTGAACGGAGGCTGTACTGGTACTTTGTTACATAGAAGGCTGCATCTGTTTTGAAAAAAAGTTATCTTTCTCTATCCAAGGTTATTGTGGCAAGCAGTCCCAGAGTTCTAATCTTTGCAGAAGTAAAGTTTTAAGGCAGCAAATGGGTGACAGGCAGTTAAAATTACTATGGGTGTTTACAAGAAGTTACATGGAAAGGAATGTGGAGGCTGTGTAGTGGACATAGCCTTCCGTAAAGTATGATAAAAGCATTCACATACTTCATAGCAAAGTTTATGGAGGTGTTTTTTCAGACAACAGGAAGAATTTTATATTTAAAGGGAGGAGTAATATGGAGGGGCAACATAGATTATTTGAGGCAATAGCTAGGAGTGTTTTTACTAGGAAGGAGAAAGGACAATGTTATATGATTAAAAATCAGTAGCTTATCTTACAGCAATGAACATCTGTCATATATGATGTGCGATCCTTTTTGTATACTGTCAGTGAAATGAAGCAAATGTTGAATGCAGTAGACAGTACTCGGGTGGGCTGTGAGGAACTACTTACATGTCATCAAGGATATTAGACTAGTTAGTGTTCCATGGTGAGCTAGCATTCAGATGAATGTGTGTGTGGGAAGGGATGGGTCTGTATTATATCATCGAAGTATAACATAGTCTAATGGCATTTCATTAGAAATGCCATTCATCTAACTCCCCACATTCCCCGCTAATTATATATACCAACTCCAAGATTGCACTACAGTGGGGAAAGGGTAAATGTCCCGATCCCTACCATAATGTGATCTCAGAGCAGTTTGACAAACAGTGTGTTCGATAAAATGTCATTTGATGATGTAATCCTTCAATGAAATAATAGGGACCTCAACGGGATAGATAAGTTGTCACATAATTAAGATCTGCAACTTATCCAATGAGTAACAGACATACTAGATGGGCCATATATCTGATTCTATTCTATCCTTTTCAGTGTCTTAAATTTATTATTTATTACTAGCTGCCTGCCTGGAACCTTCTAGTTTGTTTCTGTAAAGTATATGAGATGAGACCAAACACATCTACCAGTGAACTCATTGAATGCAATTTGTACTTGTTCTTAGGATTTCACCTAGAGAGTACCTCTTCCAACAGATCCACCTGTACTCACTTGCTGATCTTCAACAGGTAAGTTCTGAGCTGTTACTTACTGTCTGTTAAAAGAATTTCCAAATGAATATTGAGACATATATAAGGATAACATCTGTGTATTATTTTCAAATTATAACCGTGGGTTATGAGAGCTGTGAACATTTAGCACTGTTAAAATACTTTTAGGCCTAATGTGATCCCATCACCCCACTTCCATTTCACATTATTAGCTTTGTCCCTGATGCCACAATGTCATTTCATGAGCTTTTCAGCCAGGGTCTTGCAAAGTAGGTTATGTTGACTAACGTGATGCATGTAACAGATCAGGTTTTGCTGACTGCTGTTAATGACTACGTTAGGCTGAGCTCTGAATGAAGAGCATGGAAATGTGGTTTTATTTCATAAAAGGAGTGGCATTACTTTGTTAATCATTTTATATTACAGAGACAAATCTTGAATTTTTTACAATTTGATATATGTTATCTATTGTTTACAGCACATTGCTGAAGTTTTTTCAACAGTAATTATATATTTTCATATTAGATTCCTTTCAGGGTGGCAATTTTATTTCTCAGAATCATTTCATATACCTGTGTAACTTTGCAAAAACAAATCATTCCCACCGTGGTTTTAAGTCTATAAACAAGTGTTGTCGTGCCAGATTATTTTGTTAATTAGTTCATATCTCTTGCCCTCAGTTTCAGACAGGTCGATTTAGCTGATGCTGAGTTTGGTAAACAATATTATTTTGAAGCTGCCTTTTTGCCAGATAAGGATGTTAAGATGTGTGATTCACAGAGCTAGTAGATGTGTTTCTTGGACATATTCGTGATAGAGTGTTAAATTTGCTGTTGTATATGAAATAAACATTTACATATTACAATTCCTTGGGATGGAGAAGCAGAAACATTCTGTGAAGATCAATGTCAATGAAATTTATTGAAAACCATTTCTAGGTGGTTATGTGTCACTGATATTATTCATACTACTTCCATGTTGGAAATCTTGCACTTATTATGATGATCAGGACGACTGGGTATGTTCTTAGGCTAGACTTGTGTTGGCTCCAGGGCCATTAGCCTAGTACTCACCTATGAACCTATGGGAGTAAACATGTTACAGTTCCAAATATAGTGACTAAAAATTCTGCTTTCTATGCAGCTTACTTTTTTCTGATCTCCAGATTGTAGCATGATGTTCAGAAGACAACCTTAACTTAAGAGAAGACTTAAATAGGGACTAATTACAAAGATTAAGAACCATCCTGTCTTGTCTGGAGTTCTCTCTATAGCTGAATCTAATTATTTAAAAATAAGTTGTACTATAATGCTTCATTGTTTAAGTTTTCCATCTCTCCTCAGTCATCTCCCTTCTAGGCATTTCAGAAGCATCTAGAAGATTTTGTTAATAACTTTCGATGCCTCTCCCCACATTGTTGTTCATGAAAAATATTTAAAATTCTCTTCCTGATTATAGGATCAGAGCCTGGATCTTGCCTTGACAATTAGCTAAAACTCTTGGATTTCTAGATGGTATGAGGCACCTCCAAGTTGCAAGCAAAGGAGCAAAGTTCCATAGATGAGGATTATCAGGAGATTAAACTTAATACTGCCTCCTGTCAAGCATCTGTCATACAATATGCAGATGATTTGACACTCATACGTGCAACATCCGCAATAACTGAACTTCATACAGTTACACAAAAGGCCTTCTCTGATATTGAAACTTGGCTAGCAAACTCAACTCATTCTCAACCCTAATAAAACTAAACTTATGATCTTTCATCCATCTAAACCTACTAGCCTCCCATCTAACTTTTATATCACTGCCAGTAATAATACTAAGGTTAGGCATCATAATCCACAATACACTAAAATTCAATATACACATTTCTAACACAATCAAAAAAGTTCATAATAAAATGGAAACAAAGTATAGAAACAAAAAATTCTAAACAGACACTGTAAAGATAGCCATAGCTAGAACCAACCTTCTCTCCTCACTCTTACATGCCTCCTCCATACTCACCAACCTCAAAAAGTCTGAACTAAGTAAATGAGAATTACGTTACAATAAGATTGCCAAATTTGCAATGGATTCCACACATTCACCCCATCATTGTCAATGCCTAAAGAGTCTTTCTTGGTTGAAATTGCCCCATATTCTAAACTATAACCAGTTAATAATGGCTCACAAAATAATAAAGAACCCTGATAATGTACCTTCTCTAAAGAATCTTCTACAACCCTACTCTGACATTCATATTCTTGGATCTAGCAAAGACTTACTCCAAGTAACCAAAAAATTGGAATACCCTTCCACATAATATTAGATCCATAAGCAATCTTAATCGATTCAAAATATCTGTCAAAAGACACAACATGAATCTTGGTTTTGCACATGTAATACCCCAGGTTAAACAATAACTTAAGCATTACTTATACAATTTGACTACATGTACTAACTCTATTAGCCTATCTCTCTGAACAGTACTACTATATTAGTAGTTACATTCCTAACTGCAGGTCTAGCCATGAAGATACTAATAACTGTGCACTTACTTACCTAGGTGATTCTTCCTGCCTAACTTCCTAATTAATGTTGTTTTTCCACAAACATAAGATGTTCATCGTGTTACCTTGCTGCAGTCATCACACTTGGGTTATCCTGTTGTCAGGCGGTCCCGCAGTCGGCCGGAATTCCAAAGTCTTGGTCCGGTGTCAGTTGCTGTCGCTTCTTCCCTGACGTCAGTGTGCCAGAGGTATATATAATGCATCCGACGCCATTTTCTTCAGTCTTTCTTGCCACGCGGTACCCGAAGCAGAAGCAGTTCGCAAGTGCCATTCGGACGACTCCTGAGATTTTCGAAGTTGAATTTCCGATCCGAAGTCTTCAATAAAGCTAAGTACCCCGTTGGGGAAACTTTTCTTGCCTCAGACCGATGTCAGAAAAAGTTAACAATTGTATTTCTTGTGGGAAGCAAATACCTCATAAGGATTTTCATTCTTACTGCATACCTTGCCTAGGCCCAGACCACGACGTCACTGGTTGTCGTTTCTGTGCTAGGTTTAATAAGCGTACTATAAAAAGACGCTTTGATTTCGCACAACACTACTTCGGTAGAAAATTTGACTACACTATGCCGTCGGAGCAACCGACTACCAGCGTGCACAAAAAACGCAAGGACAAGGACAGGCAGCCTAGACCCAAGCCAGACTCCGAGGCCTCGGCTGGTCCGCTCTCCAGTTCACTGGTCTTCAGTGAGGCTCCGACGCAGCCCCTGACTACTGCAGATCTGGAACCCGAGACCGCTTTGGAGCTTTTGGCGGAGAGTACTAGGCCAAAGCAGCCATTTTGTTTAGCCCCTACCGACGACACTGCTGATAAAGATGTCGGTGCTGCAGAAACACCTTCGGTTTCTGAAGGTGTCTTCAGACTGACGACGCTCACCATAAAAACGTATCCTAAGACTAAGACTCCTATTAAACCTAAAAAGACTGCACTTCAGTCTCCAGTTCAAGGCCCCATGCCTAAGAAACAGATGCTCAAAATGGCTGAAGATTTGATCTCTTTAATCAGGGGTTCCCAACCCCCACCCGACAAAAGGCCTAGACAAGAGGAAGATTATGCCTCCTCTGAACAAGTGTCTATTTCCTCAGGCTCCTCTGAGGACCAAGATTACTCCTTCTCCCCTTATGAAGATTCTGATGCTAAGGATTCTATTCCCTCAGCTTCTCCTCCTGAAGACTACTCCTTTGGGGAAACTTTACACACTATGAGGGAACATTTTCACTGGGAAAGTCAGGACTACTCTGACTCAAAGAAAAGGCTCAGAGAGTTTCTTTTACTCCCCCAGCACAGACCACTTGCCATCCCCCCAGTTTTAGACATTGTGGATGATGTTTACTTAGAATCCAGTTTGAACCCAGATTCTCTGCCTCCTGCTCCAGCCAAACCTGACAGATACTATACAGTGCCTGATTCCCACAAATTCCTTTATAAAAGCCCTGTTGCTGATCCAGAGACTATCTCCCAGGGTCCCAAAGGGGCTAAGGCTTCTATGGCAAAAAATCCTGTACCCTCTGAAAGGGACTCCAGAGCACTAGACAGGTGGGGGAAAAAGGTTTACACCTCAGCCACTCTAGCTGTGAGGGCACTAAATTGCCAATTTCACATGCTAAAATATCAGAAATTTCTAATGTCTCAGTTAAAACAAAAAATGAGCACACTGCCTCAACAGTCTGAATAGAAAGAAATGCAGGATCTGTTACATGCAACTGAACATGTGGGCAAACATACTTTACAATGTGGTTTTGATTCTTTGGAGGCTTCCTGCAGAGCAGCTGTCACTGGGTCTGTTATACGTAGGCATGCTTGGTTAAAGGAACAAACTCCGCCTGATCATGTTAAAGCAAAGCTTCTGGATGCTCCCTTACAGCAGGATGTTCTTTTTGGAGTTAAAGCAGAAGTCGTCTTAAAGAAAATGGAGGATAAGGCAAAATCTATACAGACAGTCAAAGATTTTCTACAGGTATAGCCCCCTCGCTTCAGCAGAAATTGGCCAACAAAAAATTGGTCCTTTCCAGCTACTGACGGACCACAGAGGTGTTAATACAGACGTCCAAGAGGCAGAGGACAACCACAAGCCCAGTACAAACCTCGACAATGGGGCACTGCAACACAGAAGGGAGGAGAAGACAGGTCCCAAACTACCAGAAGGCAAACTCAATGACTTGCACCTCATCTGGCCAAGCAACACTCTCTTGGCAGCCCCCCTTGGGAGGAAAACTCGCACTTTTTTCAGACAACTGGCACATTGTCACAAAGGACAAATGGGTCCTAGACATAATTTCGCGAGGATACAGATTCCATTTTCACACCTTGAAAATGAAAAGAGGAATGCCAAACCTGCCACAAAATCAATGGGCAGAGGCACAAAAACAAATTAAAGCTCTCATGGACATGAGAGCCATTCAACTGGTACCTACTCCAGAGCAAGGCCAAGGATTTTACTCAAGACTCTTTCTGGTTCCCAGAAAAGACAGTGCCTGGAGACCAATTCTGGACCTTTCAATTCTAAACACCTTCTTACAAGTACCCAAATTCAAGATGCTAACACTACAGCAGCTTCTTCCCATGTTGGGCAAGAAAGCATGGCTAGTAACGTTGGACCTCAAGGAGGCATACCTGCATGTCCCTATCAGACAAAGTTGCAGAAGATACCTCTGTTTCATTGCAGGTTCAACCCATTACCAATTCTCTGCACTGCCCTTTGGCTTATCTACTGCGCCCAGGGTCTTCACAAAATGCCTGGCACCAGTAATTGCATACTGCAGACAAAGAGGAATTCAAATATACCCATACCTGGACGACTGCCTCATCCAAGCAGAAAGCAAGGACATCCTCTTACAACATCTGGCTTTTGTAAAACATCTTCTAAGTTGCCTGGGGTACACAGTAAACGAAAAGAAATCAAAACTAGTACCCTCACAAAACATGACATTCCTGGGTGCCAGCTTGAATACAACGGCCCAGAAGGCTTATCTGACGCCAGACAAACAACTACAACTGACTCAATATTTCAAAACAATGGCAACAAAGACCCACCTACCTGCAAGAAAAATTCTGCAGGCCTTGGGCTTCATGGCATCTTGCATACTACTAATACCATTTGCAAAGCTGCATATGAGGAAATTACAGTGGTACCTAAAAAGCGTATGGTCTCAACACAGCCACAGCTTGGACACAATGATATCTCTCATTCCCTGCCTACAACAGGAGTTTCTATGGTGGTCACAGGCATGTCACCTCAACAAGGGTCAGCCTTTCACCTTGACCCCAGCCAGGCAAACTATGACAACAGATGCATCGGACTACGCCTGGGGGCACACATGGCAGGATAGTGCGTTCAAGGCGTATGGACTGCAGATCAAAGGAATCTGCACATTAATCAAAAAGAGATGCTAGCTGTACAGAATGCTCTGACAGCCTTCAAGAATCTATTACATCCAGGACAACTTACAATAAGGACGGACAACACCACAGTAATGTGGTACATAAACAAACAAGGGGGTACACACTCCTACCCTCTATGCAGGCAAGCAATGACCTTGTGGAACACAGCTCTGGCTTACCAAGTTCAGTTACAAGCACAATTCCTGCCAGGAAAAAAGAACACATTGGCAGACGACCTCAGCAGAAACATCATGAACCCCCACGAGTGGAAACTGGATCCACAAGTATTTGCAATGATAACTCAAAAATGGGGCCTTCCAGACATAGACCTGTTTGCCAGTCCTCAAAACTATCAACTAACAAGATTTTGTACAAGGACACTTCACCATCAAGCTTGGAAAGTGGACGCACTCTCATTCAGTTGGAAAAAACTGACAGTATATGCCTTCCCTCCATTGCCTCTCCTCACAAAGGTGCTTCTGAAAGTCAGAAAGGAGAGACCACGACTGATACTCATAGCCCCAGACTGGCCACGCCAGCACTGGTACCCACTATTGAGGAATATGGCCCAGGGCCCACCTTGGATTTTACCACAAATTGCCCATTTGCTCACACAGCAAAACAATCAGATTCTTCACAGCCAGCTCAAAACCTTAAATCTGGCTGCATGGCAAATCACCTAAGCATCCAGCCAGCTCCTCTTTCCCAAGCAGTTATGGATGTTATTCTGGAAGCTAGGAGGCCCAGCACCAGGAAGGCCTATTCGGATAAATGGAAAATGTTTTGTGCCTGGAACCAAGCTAAAGGCCAAAACACACTTCAGCCTCACATGCCTCAGATTCTACAGTATTTAACTGAGATGTTGCACAAAGGACTTTCTTTTCCTTCCATTAAAATCCATGCATCAGCTATTTCAGCCCACTACAACACGGATCCACCGTTATTTTCGCATCCACTTCTAAGGCAGTTCCTCAGAGAGGCAAAAAACATTAGGCCCCCCAGGAGAGCACCTACACCAACATGGGACCTCAATTTTGTTCTGGAAAAACTTACGCTACCTCCCTTTGAACCAGCTTTCTCTGCAGATCTACAGTTTCTATCATGGAAGACTGCCCTGCTGCTAGCAATAACTTCAGCTAGAAGAGTCTCAGAGCTGCAGGCACTAATGGCAGTGGAACCTTTCCTCATTTTCCACCAAGACAGAGTTTCTCCACAAACTAATCCTTCCTTCATGCCTAAGGTGGTTTCCAGTGTGGCTTTAAATCAAACCATCCACTTACCCACCTTCTTCCCAAATCCACAGAACAAAGGAGAAAGACTCCTGCATTCCTTGGACATTCACAGGCAACTTCATTACTACTTGGATAAAACTAAGGCTTTCAGAAAATCTGACCAGCTCTTTGTATCCTATGCTACAGCTTCACAAGGGAAGGCCATATCAAAACAAACCATTTCCAAATGGATAGGACATTGCATTCGTTTTTGCTATACCCATCATGGAAAACCAGTTTCTGCTACCATTAGGCCCCACTCTAACAGGGCAACAGCTACATCTACAGCCTTCCTCAGGGGGGTTCCTACCAAGGAGATTTTGGAAGCTGCAACTTGGAGTTCAGTACACACCTTTACCAAACACTATCACTTACCACTTTACTCTAAGACTAGATCTGGCTTCGCCACTGCAGTTCTGCAGGGCCTTCTAGCCTCCTCTAACCCTCTATAACTCCTCCACCCATCCTTAGCTTTGGGATTCTACCCAAGTGTGATGACTGCAGCAGGGTAACACGATGAACATAGTACAGTTTTGTACCTACCATAAATGTAGATGTTGGAGTGTACACCCTGTTGCAGTCCTGGTTACCCCCCCCCCCCACCATCCCCTCTGATCTAACTGGCTAAAATCTCTACAATACCTTCCTGATGTATTTGCTTATAGCTGGAGGGATTTTGTGTTTGTGCAAAAATTACTTAATTTGGTACTAATTTCTGACCACCTTTTTGGGGGCACCTGACATTTGGGGCAAGAAAAACTGAAGAAAATGGCGTTGGATGCATTATATATACCCCTGGCGCACTGACGTCAGGGAAGAAGCGACAGCAACTGACGCTGGACCAAGACTTTGGAATTCCGGCCGACTGCAGGACCGCCTGACGACAGGATAACCCAAGTGTGATGACTGCAGCAGGGTGTACACTAGAACATTTACATTTATGGTAGGTACAAAACTGTACTTTAAGCCATATATACATTTTTTTTGTCTATTTTCAAGTGTTTAACACCTTGTTCCACTTGACTGCTATGTATACTTTTTACATGTTTGCATTTGTGTTTGCACTCATTATGTCAATTGTGTCTATTATATTATCATTTTTTGTGACAATTTATATGTAAGCTATTACCGGAGCTTTTCTCCTTGGGCATCCGCTGAAAATGGGTACTGTCCCAGTCGGACCATCCGGGTAAACAAATGTAAAATAAATCAAATAAAATTTAACATTAGTAGATAACTTGCAGCAGTCATCAGAAGGGGGTTGTAGGCAACCCCTAACTGATGGTAGTTAGTCAAAATTCTATTTATAATGATGTAAGCAAATGCTGAACACTGGTGCATATTTGCATCTTTTAAGCACTGTGTTCTGATTGTTTTATTTTAGTATTCTAATAAAGCAACTTTGCAAAACTTTTGAGCACGTTAATGTGCACAGTTTGTAAAGTGTTGGGTTTTGCCACCAGAGGCCAAGGTGTAGTATAAGACAGTGTAATGCTAATTTATGAGCTCATACTATAAACCCTGTAATTTTGTTTTAGGCTGTTTCAAGCCTTTATAAAAAGTCTTGATGAAATTCCATAAGGATAACCCCATCCATATGGCAGGCATGGAGTTGCATGTAGACCCTGACCCTTGCACTCTAGCCTGCCTTGCAAAATAGTCAGCAGCTCATTGGTCTTTTTGTGGGTCTTTTCTAACTGAAGGGAAGAATTTGTATGCAGTTTTACATAGAACCACAAGCTTTTATTTGAAGGAAGAACAATTTCACCGAGCACACTGGGAATGGCATCAGCAATAAGAAGTCTGATAGCATCAGGAAAATGTATTTCCATCCAATAAATGCAACTGTTTCTGAGAAAATCCATTTGGAGCTAATGTGGCATACTGTTGGGGAAGAACATGAAGCAAAGAAAAATGCATCAGCAGCGTTTGGCAAGAGCTCAGAACTGACACAATTAAAAAAGTATCAAGTATTTTTGCATAGGTATTCTTATACACCAAGCAAGCTAAAGAAAAAATCGTTCCTCAAGTCGATTACAAGTGTTGGCGGTGTAATGGTGAAGAAAGAGGTAACTGGGCGCATGTATTTTGGGAGTGTAATAAGTTGTGAGACTTAACAATTCCTTACAGAGTAATCTGTTAGAAATACTGGGTGAGCAGACTGATGTAACTAAGGGAATAATTTTTTTGAGCTGGGATATGGAATCATCTTCTTCTTTCGGCTTTTCCCAGTTAGGAGTCGCCACAGCAGATCACCTTGTCCGCTCATGATTGACAGTAGAGATGTTCTTCGTGTTTCACTGTTGCAGTCATAACTGTAGGGTGCTCCTGCCGGCAGGCAGCCCGAGGTCGGCCAGAATCCCAAAGTCTGGGTCCGGCGTCGGCTGTACAAGCTAGTACCCTGACGTCAGTACGCTTTGGTACATAGCCCTCAGCCGACGCCATCTTCTCCAGTCTTTCTTGCCGTGCGGTGGAAAGCAGCTCGCAAGTCGTTGGTTGGCGATTTTCGAACAGCATATTTTGTTGTTGTCGGTCCGAAGTTCTTACTTCTCTTCTCAAAGCTAAGTACCCCGTTGGGGAATCTTTTTCTTGTTCCTCCGATGTCAGAAAAAGTTAATAATTGTATATCGTGTGGGAAACAAATACCTCATAAAGATTTCCACTCTTACTGTCTACCTTGCTTAGGCCCTGACCACGACGTTTCTTGTTGTCGGTTCTGTGCCAGGTTCAACTCTCGTACTATCAAGCGCGGAATGCGATTGGGCTTTAAATTATTTTGGCAGACGCTTCAATTATAGAATGTCGTCGGACACTACCGGAATTCAAAAGAAGCGCAAAGACAAAGACAGGCCTCCAAGGTCCAAACAGGACTCGTTGCAGCTGGAGCCAGCGTCCGGTTCGGCTGTCGTCAGTGAGGCGCTTTTGCAGCCCCTGTCGTCCGCCACTTCTGAACCGATGGCCGATACGGACTCCCATGGGGAGCCATCAAGGCCCACTATTTTAACTGTTGCAGGACCTTCGGACGTCGCTCCTTCAGATGGGTCCGGAACCGCTGTGCAGGTACCGGCTTCTGAGGGGGTTTTCAGGCCTACTCACATCACTATTTCAAAGGCAAAGACAAAGACTCCTGTTAAGTCTAAAGTTCCTGCTCAAGCTGCTTCTGAATCTACTCCCAGGACACAGAAGCAATTATTAAAGATGGCTGAAGATTTGCTTACAATGATTAGGGGTTCTCACCCCCCTCCTGAGAAAAGGCCTCGACAGGATGTTACTCTGGATTCCTCTGACCAGGCCAGTATCTTCTGTTTCTTCCTCAGATCAGGACTATTCCTTTCCTCCTTATGAGGATTCGGATGCTGAGGACTCTTTACCCTCGGCCTCTCCGCCTGAGGATTTCTCTTTTGGGGAAACCTTGCATGAGATGAGGGAACATTTTCATTGGGAAGGACAGGAGTATTCTGCTTCCAAGAAGAGGCTTAGGGAATTTCTTCTTCTTCCTCAGCATAGGCCTTTAGCTATCCCTCCTGTTTTGGACATTGTAGATGATGCTTTTTCTGAGGCTAATTTGAATCCTGATTCCATGCCTCCTGCTCCTTCTAAGCCTGATAGATTTTATAGGGTTCCTGACTCTCATTTATTCTTATTTAAAAACCCTTCTGCGGATCCTGAAACTATTTCTCAGGGCTCTAAGGCTGCTAAGGTTGCTACTTCTAAAAATCCTATTCCCTCTGAGAAGGATTCTCGTGCTTTAGACAGGTGGGGAAAAAGGTATATACTTCTGCTACCCTGTCTGTAAGGGCTTTAAATTGCCAGTTTCATATGTTTAAGTATCAGCAATTTATTTTGTCTGTTTTAAAGCAAAAGCTTGCTTCCCTTCCTGCATGTGCAGAGGATAAGGAACTTCAGGATGTCTTGCATGCTACTGAACAAGTGAACAAACATAGTTTACATTGTGGTTTTGATGCTTTGGATGCTTCTTGCAGGGCTGCAGCCTCTGGTACTGTTATCAGGATACATGCCTGGCTTCGTGAACAAAGTTTACCTGAACAGGTTAAGGCTAAGTTATTAGATGCCTCTGTTCAACATGATGTTCTTTTTGGATCCAAGGCTGAGGAAGTTATTAAAAAGATGGAAGAAAAGGCAAAGTCTATGCAGACTGTAAAAGATTTCTTGCAAGTTCAGCCTTCTAGATTTTCCAGGAATTGGCCCTCTAAAAATTGGTCCTTTCCCACGTCTGACAGGCCTCAAAGGGGAAGATATAGACGCTCCAGAGGTCGTGGTCAAGGTCAGGCCTCTTACAGATCTAGACAATGGACTGCTTCTTCGCCTAGAAGGGGAGAAGACAGATCCCAATCTCAAAGAAAGCAAACTCAATGACTCTCTCGGTTGGGCTACAGGACCCCTTCACCTGGATGCCCCTCTCGGAGGAAAACTGTCTTTTTTTTACAGAAATTGGACTCATATTACCCAGGACAGATGGGTATTGGACGTGATTTTAAAGGGTTACAATTTCCACTTTCACACTTTGCCAAGGGCTCACGGTTGGCCAGATCTGCCAAAACATCAATGGTCAGAGATCTTAAATCAAGTGGATGCTCTTCTGGCCATGAGAGCCATAGAGCCTGTTCCACTCTCGGAGATGGGAAAAGGTTTTTATTCAAGACTGTTTCTGGTTCCAAGAAAACAAAACTCATGGAGACCTATTCTGGACCTTTCTGTGTTAAACATCTTTTTGGAAATTCCAAAATTCAAGATGCTTACTCTGCAGCAACTAATTCCAATGCTCTCTCAGGACGCCTGGATGGTGACATTGGACTTAAAGGAAGCCTACTTACATATTCCCATCAGGCAGAAACGCAGGAAATTCCTCAGGTTCAAGGCAGGTTCGAGGCACTTTCAATTCTCTGTACTGCCCTTTGGTTTATCTACTGCGCCCATAGTCTTTACCAAGTGCCTGGCACCAGTAGTGGCTTACTGCAGACTTCAGGGGATCCAGATTTACCCCTATTTGGACGACTGCCTTATTCAGGCAGACAGCAAAGATCTTCTACTTCGACATCTGGACTTTGTTCAACGTCTTCTCCTCCTACTGGGATTCTCAGTGAACACAAAAAAGTCACATTTGATCCCTTCTCAACAAATGGTATTCTTGGGAGCCCTCTTAAATACAACCTTACAAAGGGCCTTCCTCACTCCAGAAAAACAAACTCAGCTGGCTTCTACTTTCAGCACCTTGGCAACTCTATCTCAGCTCACTGCAAGGAAATTCCTGCAGGCTCTGGGCTACATGGCTTCCTGCATTCTGTTGATTCCAAACGCAAGGCTTCATATGAGAAAGCTTCAATGGTATCTGAAAAGTGTATGGTCACAGCATTACCACGATCTGGATATTCTGATTCCTCTGATCCCCTGCCTTCAGAGGGAGTTCCTCTGGTGGTCCAGGGTATGCGCTTTAAACGAAGGAAAGCCTTTTCGTCTACCTCAACCAACTCAAATCCTAACCACGGACACCTCGGATTATGCTTGGGGAGCACAATTTCTAGACAATTGCCAGCAGGGAACCTGGACAAAGGACCATCTTCACTGGCACATCAATCTGAAGGAAATGTTGGCAGTTCAAAATGCCCTTCTAGCCTTCAAGAACCTTTTGCAACCAGGGCCTCTGCTAATTCGCACAGACAACACCACGGTCATGTGGTACATCAACAAGCAGGGGGGTTCTCATTCGTACCCCCTTTGCAGACTAGCTATGGCTTTATGGGACACAGCTCTAAATTTGAATCTACATCTCCAGGCTCAATTCATTCCAGGGGAACAGAATCTCTTAGCAGACAGCCTGAGCAGAAACATTTCAGATCCTCACGAATGGATGCTAGACACCAACTTATTCAACAGGATTACTGCAGTTTGGGGATGTCCCCAGATAGATCTGTTTGCATCCCATCTCAATCATCAGCTGCCTCGCTTTTGCACCAGGTCCTTCCACAAAACAGCTTGGAGAGTGGATGCCCTGTCCTTCAGCTGGAGAAGCCTTTCAGGATATGCCTTCCCTCCTCTTCCTCTACTACCTCGGGTATTACTGAAGATAAAACAGGACAAGCCCAAGTTCCTCATCTTGATTGCTCCAAATTGGCCTCGACAGTTTTGGTATCCAACTTTAAAGCACCTGTTCTTGGAGCCTCCTTGGATTCTCCCTCTGAACCCTTCTCTTCTGTCCCAGCATCAGGGTCAGTTACTACATTCCAATCTCAAGACCCTTTGCCTGGCAGCTTGGCTCTTCAAAGGAATTTGATTTCCTCTAGTCTTCCCAAACAAGTTTTGGATGTTCTTCTGGAAGCTAGACGGCCTAGCACTAGGAAATCCTATGCCTCTAAATGGAAGAGGTTTTGTGTTTGGATGCAGGACCGAGGCTCAGATCCTCTGGTACCTGATCTCTCTTCTATTTTGCTTTACCTTTCGGAACTTTTATCTAAAGGACTTTCCTTTTCTTCCATTAAGATTCATGCTTCTGCTATTTCTGCTCATTTCAGTTCTGATCCTCCTGTTTTTTCTCATCCTTTGGTGAAACAATTCTTGAGAGGGGCTAAAAATTTGCGGCCTCCCAGGACCCCTCCTGTCCCTGCCTGGGATCTTAATTATGTTTTAGAAAAACTTACTTTGCCTCCTTTTGAGCCTGCTGCATCTTCAGATATTAAGTTTTTATCTTGGAAGACTGTTCTTTTATTAGCATTGACCTCTGCCAGAAGGGTCTCAGAGTTGCAAGCTCTCATGGCTGTGGAACCATACCTTATTTTCCATCAGGACAGAGTATCCTTGAGGACCAATCCTACTTTCATGCCTAAGGTGATTTCGAAAGTGGCTTTAAATCAGACAATTCACCTTCCTACTTTCTTTCCAAATTCTCAAAATAAAGGGGAAAGGATTTTGCATTCATTAGATGTGCACAGACAGTTACGGTTTTACCTGGACAAGACTAAAGAGTTCAGAAAGTCTAATCAATTGTTTGTTTCTTTTGCCTCCAGTTCTCTTGGAAAACCTATTTCTAAACAAACTATTTCCAAATGGATTGCTTATGGAATCAGATTTTGTTACACTCATCATGGGAAACAGTTTCCAGGTACCATTAGAAGTCATTCTACTAGAGCAGCTGCCACTTCTACAGCTTTCCTCAGAGGAGTCCCTACCAAGGATATCTTGGAAGCTGCCACTTGGAGTTCTGTGCATACTTTTTCCAAGCACTACAATCTCCCTCTGTATTCTAAGACCAGGGCAGGCTTTGCCTCTGCTGTTTTGCAGGGTATTCTTGCCTCCCCTTCTTCTATCTAAAGCCTCCTCCCCTTTACACTGCTTTGGGATTCCACCCTACAGTTATGACTGCAACAGTGAAACACGAAGAACATAGTACAGTTGTGTACACCTACCATAAATGTAGATGTTCGAGTGTCTTCACTGTTGCAGTCGGGGTTTCCCTCCCTCCTATCCCCTCTTTTTCTCCCTTTTCCTTTTTGTGGTGTATTTGTGTTTCCTTGTTGGATTCATTTTTGTTTTGTTGGGGACTTCTGACATCTAGGGCAAGAAAGGCTGGAGAAGATGGCGTCGGCTGAGGGCTATGTACCAAAGCGTACTGACGTCAGGGTACTAGCTTGTACAGCCGACGCCGGACCCAGACTTTGGGATTCTGGCCGACCTCGGGCTGCCTGCCGGCAGGAGCACCCTACAGTTATGACTGCAACAGTGAAGACACTCGAACATCTACATTTATGGTAGGTGTACACAACTGTACTTTTTATGGTGTCGAGTTGCCAGCCCAGCGCCCAACCTTCCACAGAAGGCACACACTCACGCCTAGGGCCAATTTAGAGTGTCCAATCCACCTACAGCATGTCTTTGGGATGTGGAAAGAAACCAGAGCCACCTGGAGGAAACCCACGCGACCACAGGGAGGACATGCAGACTCCGCACAAAAGGCACCCCAGCCGAGGATTGAACCGGAGAACCTCTTGCTGTGAGGCGAGCTGGGATATAGGATATGAATTGCCTAGGGTATACTATTGAAAGTACAAAACTGCATTGATCATCCGATCACAGTGTCCACCCTAAATGCCGAATCTGTACTATTGAAAGAGCAGTCAGTGTGAAAATGATGCATCGACACCCATAGTTCAGTGTATTCGACAGAGCAGGAGGTGACATCTGTCACCCATGCTATGCACCTTAATGTACTGTTACACACTGTAGTCAACAGTACATTTCTGTCACTATTCTTCAGGGGGGCAAGCCCCCCTGCACCCCCTGCAAATTACATATACCAACACCGAGATCGCACTACAGTGAGGAAATGGGTTAATTCCCTCTTCCTCACTAACCGCGATCTCCACTCAGAATGCCAAACTCAGATGCTTGAATTACACTACCCATTCACTGTAATATAGTCAATGTTTTCTTGTTCGACATTCTGCCCATTGGAAAACTGCCTTCCGACTATGTCACATTTGACTGACTGCCATTCAGACACCTGATGGTAAACCATTGCCAAGACATAGTAAAATTTTGCTAAGTTTAATTCTGGTGGCTGCCAAAAAAGTAATTACAAGAAAATGGAAATCAAAGTCTAAACCAACTGTATTTGAAGTAGTGAATATAGTAACAGGGATAAAAGAACTGGGGAAGAAATTACATAGAAAAATGAAAATTGTGGGAACAACACATACAGAATAATGTTTTGCAAGAGGATTGAGGTTTAAGGGAAAGCAGGAATTGAGTGAGTTATACAATATTGGATTGGCAATGACTGTACAGATGGGTTTACCTTTACAAAGCCAATCACAGTGGTGTGAATGCTCATATGAGTGACTTGTAACCACGAAAGTGAAAACAGCGACAGTCCCTAATGTTCGGAAATCAGCAAATCGAAAAGCAGATTCACTGATTTTCGAACATTAATGTCAAAAACAAAATTTAATAAGGTTCAAAGCAGGGGGGGCAAGCCCCCCTGCATCTCCCATGTGGGGAGCTGCGCACCCCCCAACTTTAATATTCTAACTCCGAGATCGCACTACAGTGGGGAAAGGGACCATTTCCCGATCCCCACTATAGGACAATCTGCCCCAAAATGCCGAATGCGCTACAGTGGGGAAAGGGGCCATTTCCCGATCCACACTATAGGACAATCTGCCCCAAAATGCCAATGTGCAATGAGTGAATGTCTATGTGTATTCGCTCATTGCACATTCAAATCTTTTTCGTTCGGCGTTTGTGACCTTCGCAAGCTGTCGTTCGGACAATTCGTGTTCGCCCTTGTGCAATATGCACAAATGAAAGTAAACCTACATAAGATTATATGTGATGTATGTTTGTAGCTGAGACAGTTTGTTTTCATTTATATAAATGTATGATTGCCTGTATCATAAGTGATATTTCAGTAAAGATAATTAAAAGAAAAAAAAAGTATAAACGCAATTAGGCCTAGGATAAACCCTTTGGAGAATGTGGGTTATGACTGAGTAATACAAAGAGAATGGCCATTTTATTTGGAAATCTTTTAGGTTTTGCTGTAGTGGTAGTTGCTTGAACCAAGCACCATCTTTAGCTAGCATGATTTAGCAAGAAAGGAAGCTGATTACATTAGACACCTTGATAAGTCAAGGAAAACCACACAAGTTTCTTCAGTGTGTTTGACATGTTGTTAGAGGCCAGTGTTTCTGCATCCTCTCCAGTCTTGAAATCATATTGCATCTGACGGTAACTAAGGATTTTGAGTTTCAGGATTTTGGTCTTTCAGGATTTTGGGCTTTCAGGATTTTGAGTTTTCAGGATTCTGAATTTTCAGGCTTTTGGTTTCAGGATTTTGATTTTCAGGCTTATGATGTTTCAGGCTTCTGAATGGGAACCATATATATATATATATATGTACATGTGTGTGTGTGCGTGCACGTATGACGTATGTATGTATATATATATATATATATATGTATGTATATATATATATATATATATATATATATATATATATACACATATATAATATATGTATGTGTGTGCCTGTATTTAGTTTTATTTTTGCCAGCACCCTATCAACTTGAAGATATTGCTTAAAATACCTAGAGCTACAAAATAACATTTAGACCATTAGTGCAATTGGGGAATTCTGTCATCCCTTCTTAATGACAACCTTAACATGTTCCAAAAATTGTGACAAAATTAACATGAAATTTATTGAATAAGTATGTGAATTCTCAAGTACGCATTATTCTCTCTAACCTTAAGTGTCTTCTATTAATGGGCAAGGAGCATATAAACCCACTCCTCTGGCCTGCAGGGATTTTAGCCATATCTCTTAAACCCATCATCTGACAAAAGGATTGAAAGTCCCATGCAAGAAGAGGAGTGTTCCGGAGCCAACTTGAAAATCTCTCATCTCTGTAACAAGGTTCTATTACCCCACCTACATAGTAAGACCATTTTGGAATGTAATGATTTCACAAGATATTTCCTTTATCTCATTCCAGTTCATGGGCAGGGGGTATACTGAAACTAGTGTAAGAACACTTGCCATTTCATCATACCACTATATATCTACCTAACCTATCTTGTAGTTAGGCAAAGGTTTTCAGTCCAAATGCCTTATGCATAAGTATGACTACTGCTCTCTTCCTCACTTCTGCCATTTGGAGAATTCCAACTGGACTATACCCCGAATTCTCAAGTTTATGTTTCCAACTCCGATGGGTGTATTTATTGAAGAGCAGTTATCTGAGGTGCATGCTGTCTAATATATGCAAAGACTTTTGACTCTTCTAGTATTAGTGTAATCTCCATTTTACGACCCATTCTAAAAGGAAGACATTAAAACAACCATGAAAAGATGTAACATTATCTCCCTCTTAAATGTCCACCTGACACTATAAGCTAGTCTGTACCGAATACAAATCTGACCAACAAGTATCCCCATGGATGCTGATTCTCTCTGATGCAAATCTCAAAGAAGCATGTTTGCAATTCCACTGTACTCATATTTATTGCATTACCTACAGATTAGGAACAAAGCATTTACATCAAAACTCACTCATTTTAACAGTCAACCCACTTCAAACAAACTAAATAATTAATATACATTAATTCAGCTAGAGTGTCTTCTGTGTGGAGACATGCGTAAATGGGCATACCTTTGTTGAAGGTTGTGCGTCAGGGCTGGCAACTCGGCACGTAAAAATCTACTGCCAATCATTAGCGGACCGGAGTTCCGCTGTGGCGACCCCTAACCGGGAAAAGCCGAAAGACACAACAACAATGCAAAAATAACAGGTTCAGTAATTTTCTTCTACCATGTTGGCGTTCTCCAGCACTTGATTGCTCCCAAGGCATGGATCAATCCTTTGGATAGAACAAGTACTGGTGGTTTAAGCAGTAATGTGCAAATAAAATTGAAATAATGACAAGTCCACCAAAAACAGCAGTGGTTATCTTAGCCTTCCCCTTCGCTAACTTTGAGCATTGCCTGAGCACCCATCGTATACTTATTTAGGCATCTCTTCTTTTCCCCATATGCTTTTAAATTACATTTTTCTAAGTTCACTTTAGTTATTGCAGTCTTCTGTGACATGCATAACTTTAACAGTTATCAGTCACTCCAGGATGTTATTTGCACATACAGTGGTCCAAAACCAAGTAAATCAGATCAATGTTCAACCTCTGAGTTAACCCAAAACAGTCTTAAAAGTATTTCTAAACTTTCAGTAATTATCTTTCCCTCTGCTGTAGATTCTCTGAAATAAGAGAAGCATGTGTGGGGCCTGCTTCTGCAGTTTTGTTCTCCACTGGGTATTTTTTCCTACTTCTGGGGAGGCAATTTAAATTTGTAGCAAATCTTTAATTGCCTGAATTGCATCCACACAGTCCAGTAAAGTCTTCAATCCTGTAGGGGAAAAAATATTTTCAAAATAAGCAGGGTACAAGAGGTGAACTTGTATTGCTTCTGTTGGCAACATAGCATAGCAGGTGCAAATCTTTCCCATTTTCTACTGTTTCCCTAAAGTAATCATGTTTGCAACACTCTGTCTTTGTACGTTAGTTTTCCCTGATGCCTCAAAAGTAAAAGATGTTTTTCTTTCCATGCAAATGTGACAAATTTAATGACAAATTGACGTGGCCTCTAAGTGTAGATACTAGGCCAAGAACAAATACCCTGTGTGCTCTCTGTTAACTCCTGCTCCATTAGACCACTTCATTCAGCTAGCAGCTTGTTAACAGACCCACCAGCATATTGTTCTCAGACATCTCAGTCAATAAAAGTGTTATCCTCTTGGTGTGAGCATTATCTTCCAGATAAGTAATTCTTATTTGTAGCATATCCATCTTGACCTCATTGTCAGCTGCATACTTGCGCACTATGTTCTTTTCCCACTGCAACTCAGTAATATCAGCATCTGAATTGTTGCTCAATCCCTTTTCCATGTCCGTTAGTTTTTTCCTCTGATGCCTTGGTCAGTGTTATCCATTTTTATAATCTGTTCTGTTCAACTTTTCTGTTCTTTGCAAAGCAAGTGTTTGGTCTGAAAAAGATTCACAAATTAAATCCACATATGTATTTTCTGATATTGCAGAAATGTTTTTACTGCATTGGCTCATTTTGGCATCCGAGCAGCATGGAAGTCAAATTTTTAGTTTTGTTTCATCTCCTGGTGTGCAACAACTTCTTTCAAATGTCTCCACAGACTAATCGAAGATTTTGACACTTAGAATTATTAGTGTAGGACTACCATCTCTAGTCTTAATTATTGTTCTGCGGGTACTTGGGGCATTAAAATTTCAGACTACTTGTCACAGCCTGCCATTACAGAAAGTCCATATTGATCTTTTTAATTAATCTATTTAATTGACATAATTGACTTGTTAAAACAAGAGTGGACAAGAAAGAGCTTTCTTCTGCTTTTTTTTGGGGGGGGGGGGTAGCTGTGCCTTGTTCTACCAACTGTAGTGGTACCTTTCATCATCTCACTCTCTCTTGTGATGCCTTTATCTCCTCTAAAAAAAATTAGGCATTTACAGAATGATATTGTGAAATTCTGTGGAAAATGTTTCAGTCCGGTCTGTGTAACTGATGTCACATTATAATTTTAACTAAGCTGCTAGGTCTAGAAGTTTGAAATCTTGCTTCTGTGCTTTCTTGCATATAAGTACATAAGGTGGAGACCTTTGCAGTTTGCTCAGGCAGAGTCCGTAGTTGCAGTGAGGACATTTTTGTAGTGTGGGCTAGGACAGCTCTCCTGCTATTGCTGATAGCGGTGAACTGGCTGCATGCAAGAACTGGCTCTACACCTCACGTGGGTGACTCAGTTTTTGTGACCATGGTAGCATGCTAGATCTAGGCTGTTTCTCTTGCACTCATCATCATTGTCTGTCCCCTTTTTCCCATTTTTCTACATGGGGTCAGGGTGTCATGACAACTGTCACCATCTGTTTTGATTCAGTGCCACTTTCCTACCTTCAACAGTCATGCATGATTGTCACAGGTCTCCTTTCACATAATCCATCCACCTCTTTGCTGGATGCCCTCATTTCCTCTTGCCTTCTTCCTGTCTGTTCCAAATCTTCTTCACTGTTTATTTCTTACACTGCTGTGTGACAGCTCATCTCCACTTCTTGCCTAACTGAGTTCTAAGAGCTGAATGGTATGTTGAATTATTGGAGTGGGTGAAACTGGAGAGGTGTTTGAGTCAGTGAGTGGATATGGTACTTTCTCTGTAAGTTTTGACATGAGGATTGGGAGCTGGTTCTATACAAATGTTTGAGAGGAGAAATTGTTGCATGCTTACTTCAGATAGTGAGGGTCCTTTGAGTGAGAAGCAGCTGTCAGTCAATCTGGGAATGTAACTAACTGGTAGATATAATGCATGTTGGAGATGGCTGTGATTATACTGTATTTAATTCTAAAGAGTGGAACAAGAAATCGGCCCCTGGGAGTAGGATACACTCGGACCAGAGTACCAGAGCTTCTTCTTTATGTAGATTTTTTTGTCCTGCATTAATTAGCTTGTGTTATTCTGTACGTATGGAGAAAAAGTAAGATACACAGTCATGGTAGTAAAAGCAGATTTCAGTGCAGGTAGCTTATAACTTAAGGTTTTTAAAGTATTTTCTACTTAACACAGTAATTGTTTAGAGCCTAGCTGACCAGGGTTTGATTGGCGGTTTGGACGACTGACTGACCAGCATGCAAGTGATGGGCATGCCCATTTTGGTGAGAGAGTGCTCATTAATATGCTTCCTAACAGGAGGCATGATCCAAAGAGGGGTGTTGACCACAGACATAATAAACGAGCATGGGAGGACAAGGAAAGAGGAATGGGTATAACCAATGCCCCCATACCAAAACATAGACAAGACAATCCCACAGGATGCCCTTAGGATCCATGACCAGCCATAGCAATACTGGAGTAAGTTGGGATGGGAGAATGGTTTGGAGACAAAAAAAAAATCATTTGAAGTGCAAGTAAGCTGGTCTTTAATCTGACTTTTTATTTATTTTTTTATACTGGGTTAGACCCCTTAAGCCAGTGGTTTTTAAAGTCGAAACCCACTGTGGTATTTGTAATGACTTGGAGACATTTCTGTACTGCTTTTGTTTTGGGGAAAGCCGATTAGGGTATTAGAGGCGAAGATCGAAATTTCAGTGAAGAGAACATACTTTGGGTACTATATTACTCTCTTGGAAAGTGAGATGCATGTGCAAGATAAGAAAAGTAGGTTTCATTGTGTGAGTTATATGGAGAGGTTAATGTTTTGAAGTTTTATGTAAGAAAAGCAGTTGGCAGTGAAGTGGGTATAGTTGAAATTTAGTGATTGCTCAAGTCATTTAGTTAGGCTTGCTCTCTTCTGTTTTCCCCTTTTGGGTTATCTGTCTTGGTGAAGTGTTTTTTTTTTTAGTTTCTTTTTCCATACATTTTCTGTTCTTTCCCTGATTTACTTCTAAGTTGATTTTTTTTCTATTGATTGTCTGTGTTCCGGTTTTATTGTTACTAAATTGTGATAGTTGTTTGGTGTGTAATAAAGTCCCCTACTGTTTTCAATTAAGTAGAGTGGGATTTTTTTACATGCACCTGAGCTACCCTCCACTAAAACATATGCAACCTTAGTTTAACTTGCTATCTGAAGAATGGGAATACTTTATGAGTGTAGCAGCCACCTTATGCTGCATTTCAATGTCAGTATTGGAAGATGAATCCAAATACCTGGTGTGGTGTGGGAGTCGAACCCATATTCTTCTAATTTTCCAACCCCAAAGGCCAGTATGCTACCTGTTTAGGTAACGACAGTGCGACATTCAAGCTGGTGTGGTCGTTTGTGCAATTGCATAATATGTAAAATCCTAAATAGAGTTACATTTTATTGGTTTGGGTCTATATTAGCAAATCGAAAAACCCTTTAACCGAATACCTAAACATCGACACCTATAACGCGAACCGCAAAAATCCCGAACGCACTAAACAGCGAAAAATAAGATAACTTAACTGTCATAGTTGACCAACCCCACCACCCGCTACATACTACCTACCCAAACAAAATAAATAAACCACATACATACACTAACCAAACCCTACTTCTAACCTAAAGTAAAGCACCAAAACCCTACTTATAACCCTACACTAAACCCCACAAACACAACTTACTATGCACTATCCTTAACCCCTCCCTAACCCTAAGGTCCGTAACTACCACACAAGTCCCCTACAGACATACACCCAAAAAAATAAATACACATACATATAACAAAACCCTACTTCCAGCACTACACTAAACCCCATATACACAGCTATCTATGCACTGTCCTTAACCCCTCCCTAATCCTAAGGTCCGTAACTACCACACACTTCCCCTACAGACATGCACCCAAAACAAATAAATAATACACATACATACAGCTAAGTAAAACCCTATTTCTAACACTACACTAAATCTTACATACATTACCTGTCTATTAACTTACCGTAACCCACATCCTAACCCTAAATTCCTATGTATTGCACACTTACCTTACGGAGCAATACCGCAGACGGGCTAACCATTGCACTTCAGCATTTCCATTTTCACTGTTTCGGATGTTGGCATTTCCATATTTCGCACAATACGTGTCACTGTTTCCATATTCGCGATTAAGGTCTTTTGCTGTGCTAATAGGAACCCTATTGGTTTGACCTTGTTGCAATAATAGGTCCACAAAGTGTAGATTTCAACCTATAGCTTCCTAGTAGTGAATAACTTTAGAGCTGTAATGTCATTGGAATTCACTCTGTTTTTTTTTTTGTTTTGTTTGTTTTTTTTTTAAATGTAGCATTAACTGCAAGCAGTTACGAGTGGCTTCCCAGTAATAAACACTTCTAGTGCTATAATATTTAGTTGACTTCAACAGCAAAAACCCAGACTAAACGTCAAATGCCTTCCTTGATGGATCTGAGTTGAATATTTATTCACCAGCAATTGAAATCTGCTGTAAAATCCCACATGTGGTGATATCTGCATACCCATAGTGATGCATATCATGACGTAACTTACCAGGTGCCTAAGCAAGCACATCCCTTGAGCCATTTTCTTGCCAGACAGTCATTTTTCATTTTGATACTTGGTGTTGCTGGTAAAATCCTGCAGTTGCATGCCTAAACAGGCCAGTAAGTGTGCCAGCAGCTAATTAACTGCTAGCGAGCTAGCATTGTCTGTACTGTGTCAGAGAGGAGCATGATGCTGACAACTGCAAAAGGTGTTAGAGGTTCAGACAGCCTACTCAGGAGCAAGGAAACAAAAGCTGGTGGCCCACTTTGCAAAACTAGCAGCAGTTGGGCTGTTCACATAGTGACTAGTAGGAAAGTCCTTTTCGCAGTTCCAAGTATAAGCTGAAAAAGTACTACAGTGACAATCATTGGGACAAGAAGAATAGGCCTGAAACTCCTTAGTATATGTTATTTGTCCAACAGACACCTGATCTTGAAGATTGGGAGGTCTCCTATGTTGAGAGAGGGACTTCAACCTAAAAGAATCCTATCCTCAATCAAGGAAAGTGAGATAAAGGGAGTGCACTTCTGGCTTCCAACCAGGGGGGGGGATTGCACCCTAAGGTCCTTGCACTGCCTACCTTCAGGTGATCAGCTGGTCTCTGTCATCATCTGGTCACAGATTACTGGAACATGTGACCAAAGACTTTCCGCTTGAGACCATACTGCAAGCTCAAGCAGAGGAGGGTCTGCCTGGTCTTCCTACACCAGAAGTCACATTTGCTAGACATCAAGCATATTTTATGCCTTCTTGGGGGCTTGAGTTATGGATGAAAGATTGCACTGTTTGCCTGAAGTCTGCATTAGGCCTGGTGCAAGCTTTTCCTCACTTTGTACTGCTTTTGGTATTTATCATGTGACCTAGCACTAGTTCCCAGTTTCCTGACACCCATAACTGGACATGCTCATGGGTATTAGGAGTAGTGGTACTTCCATGCTGTCTGCACCCTGTGAGAACTTTCAGTAAGTCAAGGTCACTGTTTCAGATATCAACAGAAATATTAAGTCTACTGCTCCTTTCAAATCCCTCATGGTAACCTCACCCTTAAAGTTACCCTTGGGCTTATGAGGAAAAACCTGGACTGGCTTTGAGCCCCGTCCCCTGTTTAGAAATGTAAGTGAAATTTCTTTGAAAAAATCCTAGGAAGCCTTTTGGACACCCTGCTCTTGGAAGCAGACATTTGAGATGCCATCAAGGTACTCTAGAGCCTCCATTAACCACAAAGCAGGAACTGCAAACAGACCAGAACCACAAAAACAAGCAGCAGTCACGAAGACAGACCTCTCGCCACCAGGAAATAAAGTCAATCACGTTTATTGTACAAAATATATTGTGGAAAGGCTTCCAAACAAGACCAAAAGCACGTAAACGCCTTAATCCATTAACAAACAAAAAAGCGCGTTTTCGTCAACTTCTTGACTTCATCAGACAATCAGTACATCAAAAGAACTCCCAAAAACTAATTACTTATTTCTTTTTTCCAACAGCAGGTTTCAAGGAGTGATTGACACAGGCTTACTCCCTTGAGTCACCAATTAAAAATACATACTCTAGAGCCTCCCTCACTTTGCACTTTCAACCACTAAAAGGGTTTGTGCCATTTACAACAAGCTGCCACCTGAGTACACAGACAACTCACTGTGTATCTTGGTGCTTACTTGTGTGTGGGTCTCTCTGGTCCAGCAATGGCCCCAGAGACCACAACATGGTCCAGCAATGGCCCCAGAAACCACAACATTTTGCTACTGTTTGCTTAACAAGGAGGCTGGAGCTCTGGTTTGGTAAGAATTAGCTTGTTGTACTTGATGGGACATTTTAAGCCTTGTCATGCTTCCCCCGTTTGTTACCCACCTGTTAACCCGTAGGTGTTTAACTACGCTTGCCATATCTAAATTAAGTACTCTCTCCCTCCATTAGGAGACTAGAACTCAGTCCTGGTGCATATTTCATATTTTATTTATATATTTGACATTTGTTGACCAGGTTGTTCCAACTGAGCCAAAAGCCCATTTTCAGTGGAGACCCAAGGAGAAAAGCCTCCAGTACAATTAAAGCAAAAACAAAGAAATAAATAGTGAGAACATGATGACATTATGTAAACAAAGATGAGATGTAAGTGTATTACATAAAATAGCAAATACAAAAAATGAAACATAACTCAAGAAATGAAGATTTTATATAATGGGGAAGTCATACAAACTAGAAACTTATTAAATAGGTTGAAAATGGAGAATATTATGAAATGTAAGTACAGATAGATGTATCAAATATTTGAGTAGTACAGGGATATCCCAAAGTTGACAATACATAAGAGTGAAAGGTGTAACAGTAAAAAATTTAAAAACATTATTAGCAATAAAGAGGGGGAGATGGTTCATGTAGAGTCCTGGAAAGGGCAGGTCCATGAGTTAGACAGGAACTTTTTTAGTTATTTTTTGAGTCCTCTAATGGATGCAATGTTTCTTATATTAATAGGGAGCTTGTTCCAGACTTTAAGTAACTTGTATAAAAGTTTGCCAGTGGTTTTAGTGGGCTTGGTAATGTCTAGTTGATGTTGCTCACGGCTTTGGAATGAGTGGTTTGGGATGTAGTAGGGCACAAGAGAAGAAACTGAGAGGCAGGCAGTGGGTTTAAGTATTGAACAAGTTATGTGTAGCTGTGATAGTACCAATTTTTGGGGAAATTCAAGCCGCTGTAGGTTCTTTAGTGCAAGGCAATGGTGAGAGGTGTAAGGTTGATTTGTGGCAAATTTTACAGTTTTGTTATAGGTTTGTTCCATCTTAGCAATTACTAAGTTTGTCAAGTTTGGGAAGGAATAGAGTAAGCTGTGTAGGAGGAATACCTAAACTAGAGAAAGTTTAGATTCTGAAGTAAGGAATTATTTGTTCCTATAAAGTAATACCAATTTTTGATGAGTTTTTTTAATACACTGTTGAACATGAAGGTCAAATTTTAATTGATAGTCAATAATGGTACCAAACAGCTTTATGTGTAATTCTTCTTTTAATGATTGTGTTATTAAGAGATGAAATGGTAAAGGTGGATTTGTGGTGAGAAAGAGATTTAAGAAGGAAGAGAAGAAGTCTGGTCTTATTAGGATTTGAGATAAGCTGTTTTTTGTAAGCTACCTTTCAACAGAAGCAGGAAGTAAGAGTGGAGTCATCTGCATATTGAATAAGAGAGGAGTGAGTATGTGTGTAGGTTGTTAGTGAAAATTTTGAATAATAGGGGTCCAAGAATGAGACCCTGGGGGAACTCCAATCTGGCTGGGTAAAAAGGGGGAGCAGGAGGTGTGCCATCTGACAGACCTGTTGGAAAGGTAGCTAGAGAGCTATTCAAGAGTAGAAGAAGAAAGGTTGAGAGCAGATAGTTTTTCAAGAAGTTTAGAGTGTGATACTGTGTCAAGGCTTTAAAGAGTTCTAAGAACAGACGAGACAAGTTGATTGTTGCCTAAAGCTTCAGCATATGATTAAAAGATGTAAGGGCAGTAGAAGTGCTGTGCTTTGGTCAAAAGCCATGCTAGGTAGTTGTCAGAAGGTTTTCTTGGATAAGAAAGTTGAGAAGCTGAGTATGTAAACATTTTTCAAGGATTTTTGAAATTGGAGAAAGAATAGCTATGGGTCTGTAATTGGAAGGATGTGTGTTGTTTCCTCATTTGTGTAGAGGTATAGCATAGAAAGATTTCCAGATATCAGGGACTATAGCTTCTTGGATTGATGTATTAATTAGTATAGAACATGGATAATCTATTGAGTCTGTGGTTAGCATTAGAAAGAGGGGTGGTAAATTGTCCTCTAGAGGATTAACATGATTTAAGTTTATGGAGGAGTGATTTAATATAGGTGGTGGAAACATGTTTAAGTGAAAAGGGGGTTTTGTTGGTATGTAGGGGGATAGGTGTTAGGATCTACATGGCTAAGTTTGTGAATGGAGTCTAAAAAGTGACAGCTGAAAAGGGTGGTGGTTTCTTGTGAAGTCTTGTTATGGTAGAGGCTATAGGTGAAAGGTCTACCTGGGTGAAGAATGTTGTTGGTAGTCCAGAACTTTTTGGGATGGGTATTGTTGTAGAGTTTTTTCTTGTCATCATAAATTTGTTTTTTAGTGTGGTTTCAGAGTTCCTTGTAATTTTGAAGGTAAGAAGGGGATTTTGTTTGATTTCCAATCACTATCTCTTTTGAAAGCCAAGGGACATAATTTGATTTTATCCTAATTTTCCTTAGGGGTGCTAGGGTATTGAGAATATCTAGAAATATGATGATGAATTTTAGTACTGCTTAGGGAAGGTGACAGAGGCAGGACCAATCAATGGACGAGAGCCTGTCATTAAACATAACAAAATTAAAACTGGAGAATTTGTAGCAGGTGAGATCTGTACTTTTGAATAGAGTATCTTTGGATATAGGTGGGGAGATGGTCACTAACGGTATGAGGTAAAGTATAGGGATTATGATAGAGACTGGGATTAGTTGTGAGGATCCAGTCAAGGATAGAGCCAGAATTAAAGTTTTTATTAAAATGTGTAGGGGCTGTGATAAGTTGATTAAAGCCATGAAGGTTTATACTGAGGTTAGGTAAGTCTGTACTAAGAATTTTCCAGTCTGTTCACATCACAGAGGATGACTGTTTCATAGTGGATTTTATGTGAAATCCAAGATAATATGTGCTCAAGGATGAGGATGTTTGTACCTGGTGGAATATATATAGAAGTAATAGCAATTTTTTATGGGAGTTTAACAGTTCTGCAGGGTGAAAGTTTGGGAGAGGAATAGGTAAAGGGGAGATTAGGTGGTTCAGAATAGAGAATAACAACATCCCCCCTTTTTTTTAATTCTATCCAGCCTGTAGATGTTATAACCAGGGGGTAGGATTTCATTGAGGGGTTTAAGGCAGGTCTCAGATAAGGTTAAGATATGTGGAGTGTAGTGGGCTATCTGTGCATATGAAGTTCAGTGGTTTTATTGAGTATGCTTTGAATGTTCATTGAAAGAATGGTTAAGTTTTTGGGGATTGAAGAGGACAAGAGGGGAGAATGAGGTAATGAGTTAGCAGGGTCAGGTAAGGCAGGAGAGTTGTTAGGACAGAGAAAAGAGGAGGTTGGACCAGGGTTAGGGTGAATGTCTCCAACGAGAAGATTTTTTGCAAGTAGAGTATGTGTAGGAGAGTAAAGGTAATAGCTGTAATATTTAAGCTTATGTTTAAGGGAGAAAAAGATGAGAGTTAGTATTCCGATTTTGAGGAAATATGTGTAGGAGAAGCTGTATAAGAAGGGAGAGACTGAGAATGTGTGGATGGTGTCATTGTAGTAAAGGGTATGGGTAAGTGTGGGTAATGGTTTTAAGTATGAAAGTTTAATGTGATAAGTTAAAACGGAGCAAAGGAGAATAAAAGTGGTAGTTAGGTAAATAAGAAGTATGTTCTAGAGAGATTTAACAATGGGAATGAAGGAGGTATAAAGAGAAGATTGATGGTAAGGTCAGAAAGGCAGCTAAAAGTGAAATTAATTTGGGTGTGCAGGAATGTAGGAGTAGATTGTTAGAGTGCTTAGGGTAGTAGATGTAAGTTAAAGATGAGTGTGTTAGTGTAGAAGGGGAAAGAAAAAAAGGTAGAGAGTACGGTAAAGTTAGTTGGGGGAGTGGTTAAGAAAGCTCAGTTTATTAGGGTGTGGTAAGGTATTTGTGTAAAGCAGTTATAGCAATATTTCATATTTCCTACTTACTGGTCCAAATTACGCTTAAATAGGATCATGGAAGGCCTTTGTTTTATGTCTATGGGGAGTCTGTTCCATAGTAGTGGTATCCTATGGGAAATGTTACAGAAGAAGTTGGGGAATCTGGGTAGTGTATTTCTAATGCTATTTGAGTTATGGATATGCTGTGGGTCTGTGGATGCCTTATAAGCCAGGCATAGGTTGCCTGTGAGTAGTGTGTGTGTGAGACAGAGTATAGTGACAGAACTTTGAGGCAATCCATATAGGTCATGTGCCTTAGACCCCGCTATTCTTTCTCTTAGGAACCTCTGTGGATGTTTCATTTTTTGCGAGTACCTGGACAGGTACATAATAAAGGGGTCTCTGTACTCTATGATGGGCCTAATGGCTGCTGATTAAAGTGGGACAATGACCTCTCTGGGCCTAGATGCTATCCTTTTATTTATAAACTGCACAATATAGAAGGACTTCTTCGCAACAGTAGACATGTGTTGGTCAAAAGATAGGTCACTGTCAATGTAAGTGCTCAAATCCATGACTACTGGGTCTACTCATATAGGTGTATTATTAGTTTTATAATTCTTAGAATTAGTCAGTTTTCCAAAGGAAACAGTGATGCAGTTTTTGGCATTTTGTTTTAGTCCATGACTGTGCTCTGGCACCAGTTATTTGTTTGGGACAAGCCCTCTGGACGATCGCTGAGTCCTTGGAGGATTCATTGACTACTCCCAGCTTGCAGTCCTCTCCAAACTTGATCAACCATAGGTCCTTGATATTTGTTTTGACTTCTGAGAACTAAATGCCAAATAAGAGCGGCCCCAGATCAGAGCCCTCTGGGACCCCTCTTATAACAGATCTTTTTTTTTTTGAGGTGGCAGGCTGTATCCTGACTTTTTGTATTCTATATATGAGACAGTTTCCAATTCATCAGGTGACATAGAGATTTATACCTAATTTGTGAAGTTTTATCGACAATGGCCAAATGGACTATAGTGTCAAAGACCTTGGCCCGGTTAAGGTGTGTCAAATTATTGTATTCCTCTGCCAAGTTAAGAATTAAGGCTGTCAGTTCATTTTAGTTGTGTCTGTTCCAATCCCAACTGGTTGATATAAACTTAAGACCTCCCTTAGTCTGGGATTAAGGATGCCTCCATGCAACTCTGCCTGTGGCTTCTACCATTGGATACTGTGCATCTTTATGTAATTTTGACTATGCTGATGCTTTGACTAGGGTCACAGGCTAGGTTTGGTGCCTGCCTTGAATGATGTGGTTGAGGTTGTCCTCCTTTAGAGAGAAACTCGGAAATGGGATCCTGGATGCTCATTTCTTGGGGGAAACTGATTTATAGCCAGTAGGTCCATGGCTGGGTTGATGATCTGAGGTTGAAACATGTCCTCATCCTTGTAGAAAAGTCCCTTTTGATGCCTCTACTGTCATCTTAGTTTGTCTAGACTTAGTCAACCACCAAAAGAAGAAGAGGCCTACTCTATGCTTGAGTAATCTCCCCCCAGTGTTGCATGGTTTTACATCTTCTGATGCTGCTTTAATTGCCAAAGAGGACAACCCTTCTAACCAGCTTGTCTTATATTGATTTCAGTCTGCAGCCACCATGGGGGGGGGGGGGGGGTTGTAATCTGAATTTGCCCCAACTTGGTGAAATATAACAAAAGGCTGGTGCATCCTAGATATAGTCATCTTCAGCTATATTCTGGAAATTAGTGGTCCTCCCTAGAAGAGCTGTATTGGCAGAGCAGTCCATTTATATGAAATGTTGGGGTAGGACCAGACTGTACTCCTCAAAAGGGCCCATAGATACTGGCTTGCTCTTGGGGGAAGCCACAGGGATTTAATTTTGCCTCTTCAGGTCCTGGAGGGGATGGAAAGCTTATGTCCATCTGTTGACTTTAGCAGTTTTAGCCAGCATATAATGTATTTGTTTTCTGGATGGCTGTCTTGCATGAGATTATGCCATTGTTCCAACATGGTACCTGAATTGTATCTATGCCTTGATGGTATTGATAAGCATGAAAGATGGCTTTTGTCACATTTTTTGGGGTCTACATATAATGCATCTCTAGTTCACCATGGATGGTCTTTGATTCCAATAAAGAGTACTGCATTTGGAATATTCTTTAGTACCCATTGCTTACCAAAGTGTTGACAACTGTGGCTGAAGTCTTGCAGGTGAAGGGATTGTTGGTGATCTTAATATTACTACTGCTGCAGTAGCCTCAGCTATATGGGTTATATCCCTGCCAAGGATATAACAGCTGACCAGCTTCCAAAGCTTCAAGGCACCTTCTGTGATCTTAAACTGTGTGGCAGATCATGCTAAGCTGACTAAAAGACAAGTTTGGGCACCAGGCCCTTCAGAACTTTCCTGCCACTTAAGAGTTTGCTCCTTTGAGGCTTTCAGGTATCAAATATTGGTTTGTGCTGTTCCTTTGTTGAGCATATAAGTTCCTTTTGGGGAAAAAGAAATTTCAGTTTATTTTTTGTTTTTTATTATTATTGCTTTCCTTTGCAGGAGTCCGTGTTTTAATGGACTGTCATGAGACTGTACTGTACTTTTAAACAGGAGTGCTCTTTTTCCAGTCATTTTAAAAGTTGTTTAAAGAAATTATAAACCATTTCTTTTGTGGAGAAATTGTGTTTATCTTACTTTTTGGGGCTGGCAAGGTGTTTTAAAGTGCTTTTTGCTGTGTTTGTTTTTGAAAAAAAGTGACTTTTAAAGACTGTATTTTACTGGCATTTGTTGCTTGCTTTCCCTGGGAAAGAACGGCACCATCTTTAGCTTGATCATGTAACAGTCTGCTAGTCCATTGGTTGGTCCTTCTTCCAGCCACAAAAAGAAAAAGTTAAACAAACAACCTTGAGCATCACAGCAGGCTAGCAATTTGCTTCAGCCACAAGTGGGTGACTCTGCTGTTGCCATTTGTTGTACCGCAGACCACTCATCTTTTGCCCTGCATCCCTTTGGTGTAGCATCTATGGCCACTATGTACTGGAGGTTATCCACATCCTCTGCAGCTGTTGGGGTCCCGTCAGTGGACAAGGGAGAACCTTTTTTGTCAGTCCTTGGAGAAGGAACAGGGAAGACTTCCCTGTTTTGTCAGAATGTTATGACTGTACCTGGGGAAGATGCTGTTACTATTAATAAGACTTTTGTGCCCAATTTTCCTGTCAAAAAGAGACAGAAAACTAAGCATATATCTACCCTCCTCAAATTTCATTCAACAGCAGTAGTTTACTAGGTCTGGCTGAGAGGGGAATTCAGGCTATTGATCCTTCTTGTAAAACAGTCTCTGGTAAAAGAAGAGGGATACCTCCTTTACTGAAGAGATTCAGGATTCTGAATTTGTACAGGGAGATGTAGGAACAGATGCAGATTTTTTTCCCACAGATTTCTGATTACGTCTCTTAAGGAAAGTTTAATCTTTGCCTCTTCCTATGGGGGGGGGGGGGGGGGCTTCCTCTTTTTTTTAAGATTATTTTTGGAGTGTGCCAACATTTTCAGTGGGAGAACATTGAGGTTTCTCAGTCCCTCAGAAAATACTATGAGATGTTACAGAAGGATTTTCCAGAACCAGCAACTATTCCTCCAAAACTGGGAGAACTAGAGAATGTGTATTACTGCCTGCAATTTTCCTGACAAGACGGCTGGCTGCCCCTAAAAAGGCAAATAGGAAGTATAAAGTTCCTCAGTCTTTTAAGTTTTTATGCGCACATCCCAAAACTGATGCAGCAACTATAGCATCTGAAGTTGTTGTTTTCATCTGATCTTCATTCGGATCCAACCTTGGATGCAACTCTACCACATTTTTATTGCCAACTGCATAACCTTTAGTTATTAAGTGGCTAACCTGCTACTGGCTAATACTGCAAATAAACCTGACTGTCCTAAAGGGTAGTGCTCGCCTTCATTAGTTTTTATTTGCTTCACATCCACCCACTAACACACTTACGAGTATTTCAGATGAAGGTCCTTGTTACCTCCCATTTAACTATAACCCTCTTTCTACTAACTATATGCAAACCTCTCTCAAAAATTCCCAATATATTTTCTTCCTTCCTAATTTTCTTAAGAAATCAGCTACCCATATTTCTCATA